>NC_133666.1:657810771-658100771 GCF_037893015.1 Macrotis lagotis
ATAGTCCTCGCCAGATGCAGTCAGAAAAGAAGTCAAGCCAAGAGAAAGCAGGATGGAGGAGGAGGATGGTGAGACTTTGCTCGGGTTATGCTTTTTGGAGAGTGTCCAATTCTGACCATGTAGGCCTTCAGAGAAGCTGCCATTCACCTCATGGTCAACAGACCCAAACCAGTTAGAGAATGTCTACACAGGCTCCAAGTTCTCTCACAGAACTTTGATTTCTCATCATCCCACTCTCCCGATAACCCCAACTCCTCCACATAGGGAGAAGCCACCAGAGGCACTTGGGTACCAGCGTAAAGGAGTGAGGTAAAGGACTTTAAATGCCAAACATCATTTTCCTATTTGCTCCAGGAGGCAATGGGGAGCCATTGGAGTTTATGGAGTAGGGGCATCACATGATCAGACCTGCACTTTAGGAAAATCACTTTGGCACCTGAGTGGAGGATCAATAAAAGTGAGGGGAGATTGGAGGCTTCTTAGTGCCAGAGAAAATCTGGCAGCTTCCCTCCCAGAATTACATGTGCTGTTCCCCTCTGCCTCCCCAGATTCTCTAAAGAATTCCATGGCTTGGCTTCACCAAGGGTTCACCCCCAACCTGAGCCAGTCTCTTAGGATATAGGACTTGATGGAAGGGATGTGTATTCAGTCACCTCCCCCTCTCTCCTTTCCCTGTTGAATTTGGAAAAGGACAAAGAAATCCAACGAGAACAAATGTCACTCGTCCCCCATCAGAGTCCTGTCTGCCCCAATCCCCTCCAAGAGCTCGCAGCCAGGGACAAAAACCAGCCCAAAACAATACTCCTAACACACTCTGACCTTTAACAGCCCAAGCTGCTAGCCAGGGGTTAGACAGCCGTCTCTGTTATATCAAAATGACATTTACTCCTGTAGCCAGAGCTCTGCTCCCATCTGTGTTTATCTCTCCCGATCCTTTGTCTGTTAATGTTTTAAACCCTTCTTTGCAATTCATTGCTAGAAAGTTCTCAGTGCTCAGCAGCCCAGGCTCCATGAGCCAATGAATAGTCATCGCCACAGATGATCTTGTCCATTCCCCTGCCTTCAGAAAAAAAGGCTCTTACAGAAGTCCAAGGTCCCTGATACTGATGCCATCTAGGCAGGTTTCCAAAAATTCCCAATCTCCCTCACATCTAGGCTTCCAGAGCCAGAAAGGATTTCAGAGCCTTCATCTAGGTGAACCCTTTCATTTTATAGTTCAGGAAACTAAGGCCCAGAGAGGAGAAAGGATTTGACCAAGATCACAAGTAGTAACTATTACTACTTAGGGCAGGGCATGTAGGTGACATAGTAGATAGAGTTCTGGGCTTGGAATCAGAAAGACTCATCATCCCCAGTCTCAGATACTTACTAGCATATAACCCTGGATAATTGTTTCACTTAAAATAGTTGCCTCAGTTTCCCCAAATGTAAAATGAACTAAAGATGGAAATGGCATTCTGGGACCTTTGCCAAGGAAACCCCAAAGATGGGGACACAGAGTAAGACATAACTGAACAAAAACAACAACAAAAGGGCAGTTAATTAAAAATCCAATGACCTCATGTTACTCATGTCTTCCTGGAGTCTCCCCCAAATTCCTCCTACTGCAAAGAATTACACAGTGTCAGAGTTGGAAGGGACCTTCTCAGCCATCTAGTTCAATCAGGGGTTGCTTTGTGGCTTGTATAAATTTAAGAAAGTCATAGAAAAAAATGTTCATAAGGCAGACTAGGCTTTTAAGGAATCCTTTGATTCCAATATATCCTCCTTCTGGGACAGCTGGGTGGTCCAGTGGATAGAGAAGCAGCCCTGGAGTCAGGAGAACCCGAGTTCAAATCTGACCTCAGACATCTGACATTTACCAGTTGTGTGACTTGGACAAGTCGCTTAATCCCAACTACCTCACATCCAGGGCCGTCCTCAGTCATCTGGATCCGTATCTGGCCACTGAACACAGATTGTCTCCCTGATATGTCATAGTCTTCTTCCAGAAGTCATCCTCCTCCTCCACCTGGCTCAAGGTCTCCCACTGCATCTGGAGCCAGGGACTCATTCTGACCACCTGACAAGATAGTCATCAGAGAACAGAGTAAGGTTCCTGACTGCTCAGCTTTATCTCACAAGGCCAATTCACTTGCAGGTCAACACATCACCATCCTGATGTCATTGTCCTCTTTGAGAATGAAGGACAAATAACAATCCTCCACCTACCTACTAAAAAAATTGTTCTAGAGCACAGATCTGACCGTGTTTCCTAATAACTTCCTTATCTAATTAAATTCTCTTCATTCTCTATTACCTTTAGAAGTAAAAATAAGCTATTTAGGGGCAGCTAGGTGGCACAGTGGATACAGCACCAGCCCTGGAGTCAGGAGGACCTGTTCAAGTCCGGCCTCAGACACTTAATAATTCCTGTGTGGCCTTGGGCAAGCCACTTAACTCCATTGTCTTGCAAAAAAATAAAAAATAAAAATAAAAAATAAGCTATTTACCTTTTAAAGCCCTTCACAACCTACCTTTATAGCCTTATTTTACATCATTCTTCTTCCTGCCCTTGGTACAACCAAAATGGTCTTCCTCTGTGTCCATCATTCAACAGGAAAAAGAGACAAAGAGTGAGAGGTGGCTGGATACACACCCCTTCCATCAAGTATCAAATATCCCATGAGTCTGGCTCATTATATGGGTGAACTTTTGGTGGGGGCAGGTCATGAGTTCTGTAGAGAATCTGGGGAGACAGGGGGGTGCAGCACATGTAATTCTGGATGAAAGTTGCCAGATTTTCTCTGGCACTTTTTAAAAGCTTGAATTTTCCTGCTCCAATCTCTCCTCACTTTTATTCATCCTTCACTCAGGTGCCAAAATGATTTTCCTAAAGTGAAGATCTGATTAGGTGACACCCCTCTCCATAAATTCCATTGGGGGGGGGGGTGTCTACATGGACAAAGGCTTGAGGAAAATCTAGGGAGCTAGTCAAGGAATATAGGAACCCCCTCCCCAAGTCACCTCCAAAAGACAACTAGACTTTGTCCAACCTTAACCCTGGATCCAAAATGATTCTAGAAGTGAGAGAATGAGAGAAACCAATCTGAAGGAAAGACAATTTTATTTCATACAACAAACATTTATTAAACACTCAGTATATGCAAGGAACTGGGCTCACAAGCATGTTTAAATGAAGGAGACCTTGCCCACTAAGAGTTTACATTCTACAACAGGAATACAAATTATAGTCATCATTCTCATAATTATTACTGAGTCTGGTCTAGCAGAGACTTGAGTTCAAATCCTGACACTGATACCTACTGGCTGTGTGACCCTGAGTGACTCCTCATTGCCCTAGATAACCTTTCAGGATAAATTAATAAGCTGAATAGGAGTAACCTATATTGAGAGAGGGAGTTTTCTCCTCTAGGAAGTTTCCTTTGCCATTAAGCTCACAGATTCAGTCTCTACCAATTGTTACTTTTAAATTATATGTATGAGGGTGTTTTATATATAACTACGACATTAATATATCAATATTATTATACATTAACAGGCTAATGTTATAATATTGATGTATTAATATTGTGGCATGTAATATAATATATAATGTGATATGATATGATATAAAATAATACAATATGATAGAAAAAGCAAAACAGTTCCTACCCTCAAAGAACTTTCAGTCTAAAAGGGGAGACAACATATAAAAGGCTACAGAAAAATGTTGGGAAGGACAACCAGGTCCTCTTATTCCATAGAGGTCAAATATCTCACAAAAATCCTGTGAAGGCCGTAAAAGACAAAACTATATCCGGGACCACTGGCAATTAAAGAGGGGGGGCGGATTTGATTAAGTTTAGATCTGGTCTTGGAAACTTATTAGCTGGGTGATCTTATCCCTTCACTTCTGCTTGCCTCAGTTTCTCCATCCAGAAAATGGGAATAATAATATCCCTCAACTTGCAGGGTTATTGTGAGATAAAAACTGTAAACAATTTAGAACACATAATAAGTAAATAACTATTATGGACAAAATATGACATAATATTGTTTATTTTATGTTATTATTATTGCCTTGATTCCCACTCCCTATAGCTAAGTTGGAAATCATTCTGAGATGGACAAGCAGCAAGGAAGGGTCCATTGCATAAAGGGATCACAGAATCAATCATGGAAAATGAATATTGGAAGGTCATCTCAGATGCATCCAGTCTGATTCATGTACCAAAGAAATCCTGGTTTTATCATATCCAAAAAAAAATCAATTTGTCTTTTCCTGGAGGTGTCTGGTGAGGAGAAACCCACCTCCCTCCCAAGGCAGCCCATTTCCCTTCTGGAGCTCTTAGGATTAGTAAGTTTTTCTGGACATCAAGCCTAAATTGGTTTCCATCTAATCGTTATTCCATTGCTCCTGGAAGGAACTAGGGAAGTCTAGACTGGAAAAGAGAAAAATTGTGAAAGGGAGTGGCTACAATAGGGAAGATGTCTTCATATACTTGCCAGGCTGTAACAAGAATCAGAAACAATGGGTAGAAGGTACAAAGAGATACCATTACTGTCAGAAAAAAAAAATTTTTACCTAAGGCTGCCCCAAAAGTGGACTGGGCTACTTCAGGAGAGGGAGCAAGCAGGTTCCCCTCACTAGAAGTCATCAACCCCCAGGATGACCATTTGAAGCATACTACCATGGAGACTTTTTTTCCCAAGTAAGGGTTGTATGAGATAACTCTTCCAACTCTTTGATTCTGGGATTCTGAGAAATCTTTCTGATAACAGTTTTCCTTAATAAGGTAGGTAAAACGCTGACCCATTCAGCTCTGACACCTTCTAATTATATGCACATCTGTTAAAATTTAAGCAATTAATTCAGAAAAGTATGTGTTTCATATGGAGCAAGCATAACTTTTATTAAAAAATTATTCATCCGTCTCCAGATCAATCAATTTCCAGCTCATTTGGCCACTCATTTATGTGTAAATAATTATCCCCTGAATATACATATTCAATTCTTCAAAAAACATTGATGGCAGGGCAGCTAAGTGGCACAGTGGATAGAACACCGGCCCTGGAGGCAGGAGTAACTGAGTTCAAATCCAACCTCAGACATTTAATAATTACCTAGCCCTGCGGCCTTGGGCAAGTCACTTAACCCCATTTGCCTTGCAAAAACCTACAAAAAAAAGTTCCTTTACAGGGGGGTGAGCCAATATCAAGGGCAAGGGATTAAATCAATCAGTCAACACATTTGAAACAATTGGAATTTTAGGAATTTTGGATTCCCTGGGCACTACTCTTTATCAAAGCAGAATGTAATTATATTTCTTTATTTTTACTGCTCTGTGTTGATTTAGTTGCGATTTTCTTTCTGTTTGTGAGAGGAAATCTGGATCCTCCAACTTGCCAGAATGCTATCCACACTGGTACACTTTTTCTAATTTTGTCTAGACCAGGGGCAGGACACCACCAGCTCATGGGCCCTATAAGGCCCTCGACATCATTTGGTTTGGCATTGTCAAGGCAACTGTAGGCAGGACGCGATATTCAATAAATCTAAGAGCTTTTTAGGGGTGATTAAAAAAAATGTTTGACCACATATATCAGGCTAATTTTTAAGCTGATAATTTTGTATGGCCTGTGAATGCAGTTGTAAATATACAAATAGTCCTTGGGGAAAGAAAAGGTTTCAGACCCCCCCCCCCCCAACTTAGACTCTAATTTCTTATCGGACCCTAGAAAACTCTGCTCCTTGGGGCCTGGAGTATATGAAAACTGGAGATAGGAAAAAGGGGAGTGAGGCTAAACTTTTCACCTGCTTTTGGTTTCTATCCCTTGAATCAGTAGGACCTGATACAAACTGTTTAGCCCTGGAAAAATACCTTTCTCTCAGAGCTGGATACAGAAGTTGTCATCCTCATCTGTAAAATAGGAACATAATAATACCTGAAGTGCCCATCTCTGAATTCAAAAGGATAGTTACTGTCACAGATTTTAAAAAGAAAGGCCATATACTTTTCTCTCCCACCCCCTCCACCGATCATAATTTTATAGAAAAAAAAAATGAAGTCCATAATGGTTAAGTGATTCATCCATGGAGACACAAGTGACAAGAGCCAGGGTCAGAATTTGAACTCAGCTCCTGTAACTACAAAATCCCATTCTTTCCACTCTATGAGCCACAGGATGATGTGTGTAAAGGACTTTACACACTTCAAACAACTATGTATATGTCAATATGATTATTAATTATTATTATTTTTGTTACTAGTTGTAGCACCAAGGCCAGGTACTTGGAAATGGTGTAGGCAGCAAAGAAAGGTGGATGGTTCACTAAGGGCTGGTCTGAACCAGAGAGCAAGATGGTACAGGAGCAGGGAGGGCCAAGCATGCTTGAGTTTGGGCGCTCAAAGACCTGTGGCATTGACTAAGAACGTGATTCGTAGATCTAGATCCAAAAGAATCCTCAGAGGCTACTGAGACTATTCTTCATCTTACAGATGAGGAAACTGAGGCTTGGAGGTGAGGTGTCTTTCCCACCCATTATAGCAAGCATTTCACAGAGAGCAAGCATCAGAAGCTATTGAATCTAGATCTTCCCGTTCCAGAGCTAATGAGGGTCCTACTAGGCTGGTAGGGAAAAGGGGGAAGGAAAGAAGGCCAGAGAGGGAGACAAAGAATGGAGAAGGGGTATAAAGAGGAAAGAGAGCGAGATATCAAGAGAGAAACAGAGACAGAGACAGAGACAGAGACAGAGAGAGAGAGAGAGAGAGAGAGAGAGAGAGAGAGAGAGAGAGAGGAGGGAGAAGAGAAGAGAGGGGAGAAAAGAAGAGGAGAGGGAAGGTGTGAGGAGGAAGAGGGGGGAAAGGACAGAGGGAAAGAGGGGAAGGAAGGGGAGGTTGCAGAGGGGAGAGGAGGGAAGCATCCCTGAGCAGCTCAACAATTAGACTGGAAACAGAACCCCGAGCCCCCTGAACAACCTCTCTGGACTCAGAAACCACAGACTGGGCTACTCACTCCTCCTTCCCTTACTCTAAAGCATTGATGGAAAAGGAAAAGTCTTAGGGAGGCAAGAGGTAAGTATCACCACAAAATACAGACAGCACTCATACTATTAATCATTGATATTTATGCAGGTTGCAAAATTTATAAAGTCTTTCACATTCAATCAACAAAGGTCATCTGGTCTCATTTTACAAAGGAGGAAACTGAGGCACAGAGAAATGAAATTACTTTCTGAAGGTCACACAGAAAATAAATAACAGACTCAAGGCTCCAAATCCAGTCCTCTTCTTCTAACTATACTACTACACGTAACAACCTTTTTGAGTTAAGGAGATAGGCATCATTATCCCCATTTTATGGTGGAGTAAGTAGCAATTCAGAAGCCTAAGAAGCTTCCCTTGGTTCAGAAAGTTAATAAGAAAATTCAGTCAAGCCATGGGGTGGAATGGTTCCAGGAAAGGCAAAGATTATCCTGCACAGCATACCCCTCACTATAATAAACATAACTGGGCAAGTTATGCCACCAATCACTTGGTTGGTTTGATTCTCTTTGATACCAATGATTGTTGGTATAATAACTATCATTATTATCATTATCATCATTGGTTATTATTATTATTATTATTATCATCATTATATGTGAGTAAGGAAATGTCTGCTTTCCCAGATCATCAGAAATGGTAAGGGAAGGGAAAGACATGAACCTTGGGTGTATGAATATAGCTGGAAAGTCCTAAAATATGTGTAAATAGACAGAGAAGAGAGAACCTAGTTTATCAGCTCCCAGGAGGACAATGCAGAGGTGTGTGTTTGTGTGCCTACAATGAAACTGCATGGGCTCATGGGTGTGTTTGCATGGCCCCCTGATGATCACAATGCAGCGTGACAAAGGGCCCCTCTTGATAAATGCATTTGCTCCATATCCTGAAGGAAAATGGGGGCATAACTAATGATTCTGTCATAAGAATCCCATTGCCACGGCAGGAATTGGAAGCCTCCACAGGGGTTGGATGATTTATTTACTGCTCCTTTCCTCTGGAGCTTGGCCCAAGTTGTTCTCAGCAGAAATCTTCTGACAGGCCCTTGGGGGTGATGCAGCTCCTAGAAGGAGTCCACAAATTCACAGGCCTCAGCCACCCCCGCCCCTTTCAAAGGAAGGAGCACAGACCCCCTCACCCCCTTCCCCAATGCCAATGGCAGTCCTAACATCAACATGTGTTACACACAAACACAAAGTCTTGCCCAAATGTTCCTCAGTCCAAGTCTCCATTCTCTGCTGTCCCACATTCCAAGCTGTCAAGCTCAGTTAATAAAGGAAAACTCAGTCTGGGGTAGCATAACCACCCCAATCTCCTACACTCCACTTCCATGGGATAGAATCATAGCATCAATGAAATCTAAGATCATGAAACACTCCAAAGAGTCAATGATGTCACAGATTCACCCTCCCCTCCATGGATCACAGTGGGACCATGGGACATGTGGGAGGTTTCTTCATTTTCTCCTGAAATTTTGAGGGCACCCTGAAGCCACTAGTTATCCCTCCCTCCCCCTAGGTGACAAGGCCAACATCTTTATCCATCAAATGTTTATTTAATGAAATTTTTTTTTCCTAGCCATTCCCTATAAACTGCTCCAACTTGTCATGCTCTGCAAGGCACAACAGGGTCCTTGAAGCCCTTAGATCCTCATGCTACAACCATGAGGGACCATAGCCTCAAAACTAGAAAGGAACTTAGAGACCATCAAGTTAAACTCCCTCATTTTACAGATGAGGAAACTGAGGCATAAAGATTTGTATAGAGTCACACAGCTAGAAATAACTTCCTAAGGACAAAAAGATAATAAGTAGAGGGTTGATTTGGAGAGAATGGTCAGCTAGGTTGTACATTGGATAGAGAGTCTAAAGTCCAGAAGGCCTGAGTTCAAATTTGGTCTCATATACTTACTAGCTATGTGACCCCAGACAAAACATTTCACCACATTGCCTCACAAAAGAAAAATTTCACATTAAAATACTGTCCCCAATATTAACTGAAAGAGGGAAGGGGAGAAGGGTCTCTGTGGTATGTTTTCATAGGAAGTATTATGAAGAAATTATCAAGGAATTTCAAGAAGGGAGAGAGAAACTCATGATTTGTTACTCAACTGGTATTTTTCATGACAAAATATAAGAAATAACTGCTCACTTTTTTAGAACTTTTTGTACAAAGAGCTTCTCTCAGGAAACATGGCAGTACAATGGAAACAACACTGTCACCAAAAACATAGATTGTTGTTGATGTTCAGTTGCTTTTTTAGTTGTATTCGACTCCGTGATTCCATTTGAGTTTTCTTGGCAGAGATACTAGAGTGGTTTGCCATTTCCTTCTCTAGATCACTTTACAGATGGGGAAACTGAGGCAAACAGGGCTAAGTGACTTGCTTAGGAAGTGTCTAGGAAGTGTCTGAGGTCGAATTTGGATGCATGAAAATGAATCTTCCAGCCTCCAAACCCAGAGGTCTGTGCATTATGGCAATACCTAGCTGCCCTCGCATCTCGAGTTTATAGCCTTTGAGAGGTGGTTTTGGGCACTGAGAGATGAAATGGCTTGCTAAGATCACATGGCTAGTTTGTGTCAGAGGGAAGACTTGAACCCAGCTCTTCCTCTCTCAAAGGATGTCCCTTGTCCTCTCTGCCACCCTGGGTCTCGTGACAGGAATGGGATAATAGATGAAAAAAGGCTTTTAAAGTCATAAAATGTGTTGCACTTATCTCATTATTCACAGAAGAGTCAATAAATGCATGAATTTTCATTTCTCATAGGCCTGATTAACCTAGAATATGTTATTATAGAACCTTATTAATGAGGGAATATGTAAGACTCAAAGTATCTGATACAGAAAATTGGCCATATTTCTAGTAATGAAGCATTCTAAAAGATCAACTTACCCATAGCCACATTATTGATGCCACCCTTTCCCTTCCTCCCATAACAGGCACAATGCCATAATGCTAAGTCTAAATCAAGGGTGCCATCCAGGAACTCAAAGACAGACAGATATAATGTAAAAGAGAAAAAATCCCAGCAGAGCTAGATCTGATAGGACAAAGTCAGATAGCTTTTCTCTTTTTATGTCTGTTTAGAATTAATTATATTTCATCCAAACATTCATTTTGTTAATTTTGAGTTCCAGATTCTCTCCCTCCCTCTAGCCCTCCTCCATCCATTAAGAAAGTAAACAATATATCAATTATACATGTGAAGTCATGCAAAACATATTTCCACATTAGCCATGTTGCAAAAAAAATGGTAAGAAAAATTAAGTGAAAAAAAGTATCTTTAATCTGTACCCAGTGCTCATCTCCACTCTCTGGAAATGGATAGCATTTTTCAATTTGAATCCTCCTGAATTTTTTGGATCACTGTATTGATCAGCTAAAGCTTTCACAGCTGATGATACTTAGAATATTGTTGATGCTGTGTGCAACATTCTCCTGTTCTCATCCAGGTATCCAGGACCATCTCCAGTCGTCCTAATTCATATCTTGCCACTGAATCCAGATAACTGTGGAGGAGAAAGTGAGGCTGGTGACTTAGCACAGCCTCTGCTCACTTAAATCCAATTCATCTGCTTGTCATGGCATCACCTCCCTGATACTGTGATCTTATTCAAGAACAAAGGACAAATATCACTGTTCTTCTCACTTCACTTTGCATCAGTTAATGTAAATCCTCCCAGGATTTTCTGAAACTATTCCCCTTATATCACGTAGGTTTTCTTAATATTTTATTCTGGACCTATTTTTCTCCCATTATCCTTATCTATAAGTTCCTAGTCTAACATTCTTGTCTTAAGTAAAAGCCAGGGGCATTGAGAAGTTAAGCCACCTGCCCAGGACTACACAGCCAATGTGGGTCAGAGGCAGAACCGGAACCCAAGTCATCCTGACTTCAAGGCCAGTCCACTCAATACTCTAGACTTCCTCTAAATACCAAGTAAAATCAAATATGAAAAGATTGGGAGAGTGCCTCACATGTATGCTGGTTGGTTGGTTCTTGTCCTTCATTTTCGAAAAAGACCAAAATGACATCACTATGTTTGAGACAAACTACAGTGTGTCCGATTGTGGCTGATCAATATTTAACAAGAGGTGGTGGTGTTAACATTTTCTCCTTCATTTTCTTGAGCTCAGACAATCAACAAAGCAACAAATCAACTCAGCATTTGCCTATTTCCAAGGTCTAAATGCTCACCCTATCAACCCTTGAGGCAATATAGCCCTGGTTAGAGGGAAAGATTTCTAGGAATGGGAAATAGAGGCAGCTAGGTGATCCAATGGATAAGCACAGGCCCTGGAGTCAGGAGGACCTGAATTCAAATCCTGTGTGACCTTGGGCAAGTCACTTAATCCTATTGCCTGAAATAAATAAGTTTTATAGAGTACCAGCCCTGGAGTCAAGAGGAACTGAGTTCTAATGTGACCTCAGACACTTAGTAATCACCTAGCTCTGTGACCTTGGGCAAGTCACTTAATCCCATTGTCTTAAATAAATAAATTTTTTTAAAAAAGGAATAGGAAATAGCTGGTGTCTACCTTTCTCCCAATTCTCAGTCTGGGTCCAAGAATCAGTAGTATGAATAGTTAAATCCTGGTAAAACATCTCAAAGATGGATTAGACCAGGTTGAGGATAACTGAGGGGTCTCAAGCACATTGGTGAATTAGTGGGATGCATGTAAAGACTTCCCCTGGTGGAATGCTAAATTAAAACAATTTAATGGCTAAAGCAGATACCGTGGAGCATTTAGAACTTGGTCAGACATCAAAGACCCTAAATTATCTACTTCATCCCAGGCCAACACCAGTTATCCTGACTTTTGTCCTACCACTGGACTTCAAAAACTCTGGAAGAAAGGCTGAGGCTGATGACTTTGCATAACTCTCTGCCTCACTAAAATCCAATTCACATACCTATCAAGACATCACCTGGAGATGTCATTGATCCTGTTCAAACAATAACACACAGTGTGGGCAAAGGTATGGAGGTGGGAAAGCATGAAGATTCTCTGGAGAATAATGAGTAATCCATTTTGACCAGCATATGACCAGGCTGCATGGAAGGAAGAAGTATGGATGAGATAGTCTCAAAGGTCTCTTAAAGCTCCAATAAATATAACTCTGAGGAAAAGCCTGTCAGTTGTAACAACTCTGTAAAGTAGATACAATGATCTCTAGATACAATGATCTCCTGAATTCTCGATTACAAGATCATAGAATCTCAGATTTGTAACCAGAAGGGACCTTGGAAATCATTTGTCCAACAGCCTCATTTTACAGATGAGGAAACTGAGGACCAAATGTCAAATGATTTGCCCCAAACCACCTAGGTGAGAGAATGGCAATACTAATGCAAATCCTCTTAAAACCAAACTACTGGGGCAGCTATTTGGCACAGTGGATAGAGCACCAGCCCTGGAGTCAGCAGGATCTGAGTTCAAATCTGGCCTCAGACACTTAATAATTACCTATGTGACCTTGGTCAAGTCATTTAACCCCATTGTCTTGCCAAAAAAAATACATACTACGTATCAGAGACAGAGCCTGAAGTAGTGGAAAGTCTTGAATGACAAACTTTGGACTTCTTTGATGAGGAGCCAGTGAAAACAGTTTCATAGTCAAAGCCTTCAGGGAGATTCACTAAAATAAAGGCATCCCACGTCCTCCATTTCATCTAGATCATGCCTACTCTCTATAATATCTTACAAGAAAACCTATGTGATATGAGGGAAATAGTTTCAGAAAATCCTGGGAGGATTTACATTAACTGATGCAAAGTGAAATGAGAAGAATGGTGATTATTTGTCCTTTCTTCTTGAATAAGACAACGATATCAGGGAGGTGATGCCATGACAAGCAGATGAATTGGATTTGAGTGAGCAGAGGCTGTTGCTAAGTCATCAGCCTCACTTTCTCCTCCACAGTTATCAGGAATCAGTGGCAAGATATGAATTAGGACGACTGGAGATGGTCCTGGATACCTGGATGAGAACAGGAGAATGTTGCACACAGCATCAGCAATATTCTAAGTATCATCAGCTGTGAAAGCTTTAGCTGATCAATACAGTGATCCAAAAAATTCAGGAGGATTCAAATTGAAAAATGCTATCCATTTCCAGAGAGAGGAGATGAGCACTGGTCCTGGGCTCTTTCCTTCTTTGAAGGAGGTGATATTATTAAGTTCCTTTGATTTAATTCTCTCTATGCTAATGGTTCTCAAATTGACTTCTCTAGCCCTAATCTCTAAACTGCCCTCCAGTCTCTCATCTCCCAACTGCCCACCACTCACCTTAAATCCCAAGTCCTGTAAACACTTTAAACAGTACCAAAATGGAACTAATCTTTTCCACCAATCTTTCCCTCTTCCTAAATTCCCTCTTCTATTGAGGGGTTCATTATCTTCCCAGTCACCCAAGCTGGCTGACTAGGTGTCATCCCTGACTCCTCATCTTTCTACCCCTCTCCACCCCCCACATCCAATCTCTTGCCAAGGTTTTCTTCTTAACATCTCTCATACATGTCCTCTCCTCTGTTACAGTCACATCACATCACACTTGGAACATGGTAGAAGCTAACCTACCTCCTTACTCCAATCTACCCTCCATTCAACTGTTCAAATCATTATCCTAATGTACGGGTCTGACTATATCACTTCCTCACTCAAACTCCATCTCAAGAACCAAATATAAAATCCTTTGATTTTAAAGTCCTTCATATTTTGAATAATTCCCAGCCTCACTTTCCAGGTTTGCCCCTTGCTCCCTTGTTCCTCCTCTGCGAACCAGTGATACTGAATTCCTTTGCTGTTCCCTGAACAATTCAATCCAAGTCAATAAACATTTATTAAGTACACGCTATGGCGGGGGGGGAATGAAAATGAAATAAAATAAGGACATCCACATTTCTAATTCAGCAAGATTTTATGTCAGCTTCCAAGTTTCTTAGGCAAGAAAACTTGAAAACAATGACTTTTGTGGTATGTGCCAATGTCACTGTTAGCCCTTAACAAAGGATGAGAATTATTATTGAGCTTTGCTTGGTAAAGGCAGCGGCAAGAGCTCTCAAATTTGATTATATCGAGCCTCTAACTGGATAAATAGCATATGAGCCCCACTGGACTAATCCCATTAAAAGCAGAGCCATCTACTTTGAAGACATTCATGAATGCAAAATCACCCCTCTGGCAGCTAGCACCTCGGTGCTGGGGATACAGATGCTGTTCTTGGCCATAAGTAAGAGGTGGCTTTGTTTCAGAAGCATTTAAAATAATCTCAAGGGCCCTAAATCCTGTGGTAGCATAGTGGTCTTTCCTTATTCCATGACAGTAACTAGAATGTCTAAAATGTACTGCTCTGCCTTTAGACTACTGAGTTCAAATTCCACCTTTTGGACTCATTGCTTGTGTGACATTGAGCAAGTCATAACTTTCCTGGGACTCAAGATCTTCATCTATAAAAAAAGAGGTGGTTGGCTTAGATGGTCTCTAAAGTACCTCCTAGTTCCAAACCCCTGATCTTATGTTCCTCATCCCATCTGCCCATTTTCATATATATATATATATATATATATATATATATATATATATATATCATATAATCCCAGACCTTCAGAGTGTACAGGAAGTTCAGAGACTATAAAATCCAGTCTATGGGTTACCTTGGTTTGTTGTTGTCCTTCCTTCTCAAAGAGGACCAAAATGAGACCCCTATATTGGCGTCAAGATAGAACATGTCCAACTGTAGCTGATTAGACCTTTACACAACACACATGATAAGTGATCATCTGGGCTTTTGGCAGAGATGATGAAGTGGTTTACCATTTCCTTCTCTAGCTCATTTTATTGATGAGGAATCTGAGGCAAACAAGGTTAAGTGATTTGCCTAGGGTCACATAGCTGGGATGTATATGAGGTCAGAGTTGCACTCAAGAAGATGAGTTTTTAGATGGTCTTTAAGTACCTTTAATAGCAGTTCATCATAGTTGGGAACAAACATGGAATCCCTTCAAAGCATGAGAAGAATTCTTAAAAGGAGGCTGGGAACTCCCATCACTCTGTTCTTTCAGAGGTAAATAACTGGTATAAGACAATATATATAATGAGAAACTTGTGACACATTGGTTGCTTTTGTTGTTTATCCCTCTTTTTTGTTCTTCACCATAAGGGATGCTCTCTGGGAAGGTGTGAGGAGGAATACACTGAGACACATAGGATTTTTTTTTTAATAAAAAATGATTTTTAGGAGTTCAGAGAAACTATAGTGGCAGATAGGTGGTACCAGACCTGGAGTTAGAAACCTGAGTTCAAATCCAGTCTCAGACACTTATTAGTATGTGATCCTAGGCAAGTCACTTAATCCTTTTTCCTCAGTTTCCTCATCTGTACAAGGAGCTGGAGAAGGTAATAAGGACACAAGTCATTCTCCAACTGATAAATGGTCAAAGGATATGAACAGTTTTCAAATGAAGAAATTAAAGCTATATATAATCAAATGAAAAAAATGCTCCAAATCATTATTGATTAGAGAAATGCAAATGAAAAGAATAATGAGGTATCACCTCACCTCCATCAGATTGGCCAAGATGAGAAAAAAGGGGAAATGATTAGTGTTGGAGAGATTGTGGGAGGTTTGGGACATTGATGCATTGCTGATGGAGTTGTGAACAGATCCAACCTTTCTGAAGAACAATATGGAACTCTGCCCAAAGAGCAATAAAACTGTTCATACTGTGTGGGATGAGTGTAACCACTTAATTAAATTTCAGAGATTTCTCATTGTATGAAGAAAAAGCTTTATTCCATTCTTGAGAAGAGAACCCCATTCAACCTTAAAGATGGAGAATGAGGCAAGCTTATCTAAAGATAAACTAATCTAAAGAAAAAAAAATACAATTCAAACTGAGACAGGATTACCCTCCAGCCCTGAGGAATGCATAGATATCCAGATTTCAACAGATAAGATAGGGTCAGTTGACTTCTTACATTTCAGTCTTGATACCCCAGAAGTTGCTTGTCAGGGGAGGAGAGGCAGTAGAGATATAACACACAATTCAACTATTTCTAATCCATAATATTCTAATGAAGAAATCTCAGACCTTATCCTACTCAATGTCCTTTGATCCAGCAATCCCAATTCTAGGTCTATATCCAGAAGAAATTATTAAAAAAAGAAAAAGTCCTACACATTCCAAAATATTTATAGCAGCTTTTTATAGTAGCAAAGAATTGGAAATTGAGGGGATGCCCATCATTCGGGGAATGAGTAAACAAGTTATAGTACATGAATAAGAAACCATAAATGGGGCGGCTAGGTGGCGTAGTGGATAAAGTACCAGCCCTGGAGTCAGGAGTACCTGGGTTCAAATCCAGTCTCAGACACTTAATAATTACCTAGCTGTGTGGCCTCAGGCAAGCCACTTAACCCCATTTGCCTTGCAAAAACCTAAAAAAAAAAAAAAAAAAAATGGTCAGACTCTAGAGAAGCATGGAATGACTTACAGGATCTGATGCTGAGCAAAGGGAGTAGAACCAAGGGAACAATGTACACATCAACAACATTGTGAGATGAACAACCTTGATGGAAGCAGCTCCTCTCAGCCATTCAGAGAGCTAGGACAACCAAAAACAAAAAAACAAAAAAAAGGCAGGGGCAGCTAGGTGGAGTAGCAGATAGAGCACTGGGCCTGTAGTCAGGAGGACCTGAGTTCAAATGGGACTTCAAACATTTAATAATTACTTAGCTATGTGACCTTGGGCAAGTCACTTAATCCCACAGCCTTTCAAAACAAAAACAAAAAAGAGAGCTAGGACAACCATATTAGATCGATTATGGACAATGTCATCCAGAGGAAGAAAAAACAAAACAAAATCAAAAAACCCTTCAGAATCTGATGAACACTTTATAAAAATTATCTCCTATTTATCTCTTTTCCCTTAATCCTGTTTCCTCATAGCAAAAATAAGTAATCTGTAAGCATGTTTATCAAAAATATGTACGTACATCTAACCTGACTGTTAGCCACTAAGGGGAGAGGGGAGTGGAAGGAAATTTTGTAACTTAAAAATATACATGTGTATATGGATGAAAATAAATAATTTTTTTTTAAAAAAAAGGAGCTAGAGAAGAAAATAGTTGTGTTTCTGACAAGAAAACCCCAAATGGAGTCATGGAGAGTCAAAGATGGAAAAAAAATTGAACAATAAAAGAGAAGATAGAACTTTTCCCAGTGGAATAAAATATCAAAGGGGAGATATTAAGAACTATGACAGGTAGGTAAAAGAAAAGAAGGAGGAGAAGATGGAGGCAGGGAGTTCATTGGCATAAAATCAGAACATTATTTAGAAACCATCTAATCCAATATCTAATTTTAGAAATGAGGAACTAAGACCCAGAGAGGTTAAGAGAATCATCCAAGGTCACATAGCTAGTAACAGAGTCAGGATTCAAACTCAGATCCTTTGACTCCAAATCTAACAGCTTCTGCCTTGTACCATTCTGCTTCTATATGAGAACTCTCCCCAGGCCTCATTCTGTACCACTGCTCTGGGAGAACTGGCCCACTCTGCAAAATACGGTGCACTATATATTCCGTATTCCTATTAGAGCAAGGGAACTTGGTTCATTGACTAAGTAGAGAAGCTTCTCATCAGAGACATTAGTATGCTAAATTCACGTGTTTAAAATACTGAGAAAGTTTCTGGAAAACCCTTTTCAAAGCACACAATAGGCCTTTCCCCAGGCTCTCCAATGGCATGCTCAGACCCCAAGCCACACGGCATATATTAGAAAATGACCTTTAGTACAGTTCCAAAGTTTTCTGAGGTGCAGAGGGAATGGAGCAGCAGTGGACTGAGCACATGCAGCAGAAGAGCAGCCCTGCTATCTGAAATAATTAGTCAAGTTGAATGAGAGAATAATACAAGCCAGCTTCCTGGCTCTCCATCTTCCCAGACATGGCTTTTGCAGGCATTTGAGCAGAGGGTGCCATGAGCATGCATTTTCTTGTAAAGGGGACTCCACATCTGTGTGCAGGGACAGTAGGAAGAGGGGAAAAGAGGAGGAAATGGCATCAAGTTAAACCACTGCCAAAAAAAAAAAACTCAACAACTCAGAAAAGAAATGTGGCAGATGCACTGTCCAAAGGAGAGGTGCCAGAGATAAGGTCAAGAGCAGAAAGGGGCAGAGGAAACAAGAATGATAACGGGAGTGGAGAGAGCTTCTCCCCATGTCTGGCTTATTAAAGCCTACATCCCTCTGCGACCTTAGCAAAGGGTTACCCGCAGAGGTCCCAGTTAGCAATAGCACATTGAACAGACAAGTACAGACCATCGAAGTTTCTGTCCACAAAGACTCTTCTCCCAAATCCATGTGCCACACCTTGGAACCAAGACCCAGATAAGGAGTCCTTGAGTTAATCATTTAATGATTAACTCTACTGGATACCTTGCTTAGGATATACACTAGGAATCTTGTTATATTGCCTACACTTTTTTTTTCTTTCAGAACAAATAAATATGGAGAACTGAGCAATTTCATTATAGTTCTCCTGGAACTTCTGATTTTGGAGAAGGTCTGTAGAGATACTGCGTGGGGACAGTGTGAGCCTAAGAGCTGTAGGTAGGCTGCCAAAATGTTTCAGTATCTATTTTCTATTCCTATTAGTGCAAAAAAAGATGAAAGGACTGTATATAGATAAGCATGACCATGGGGATGGAGAGAGGTATTAATGTCATTATACCAAGATCAGAGAAATAAAGCAAATTCAGACTGGAAGGGCTTCTTGGAGCTCAGAATTTTTGATTGGATGAGGTACACTTCTTAGACTAACAGGATGAACATTGAAGTTCACAGAGAAGCAGAGCTGGGGGGGTTGGAAGGGGGATAAGTCTCTATTGGCTAAGAATCATAGAGGGATTAACAAGCTGCCAGCACTCCCCCTCAGATAAACAGACAACATGGACTTCCTATTCTGATAAAAAGGACTGGAGATGGAGTTATAATGACCAAATAGAAGGAAATAATATGGCTGAGCTTCATCAACTACTACTTCAACAAATATAAAATGTACCAAACTGAATCCTGAAGGAGGAATACAGAAAAAGTCACAGTGATTCCTTTGTCTAGCCTGGGGAAGCAGAGGGAAGCAGTCAGAGAGGTCTGAAGATATTTGGGACAAGATCATGTGTCCAATGGAGCACTCCAAGGGAAAGGATTCACCCAGGTAAAAAAAGGAAGTCCCAGAGCCATCCTGGAATGCCCCTATACCCACATTAGGGCACTAGTTTTCAACCACTACTCAGTTCCAGTCCCCAGTTCCAGTTCCAAAGAAGTGAGAAGGGAGATCCCATATACTGAAAAAGGAGGATGTTCAAAAGCCAGCAAAAGGAGCAACTGTGGTGGGGTTCAATCCCCAGGTACAAAGCAGGATCAGTCTTCGAGCAACCAGCTCAGTTACCAAGGACCAAGGCAGGAAACCCACACCAAAGGGAAATCTATAATTCTGCCATTTTTAACCAGAAGAACTGTCCAGGTGGCTGAAAGAGGCAGAGTCCAGTAGCATCAATCTATTTTTGCACAGATTCAAACCCAGGTCAGAAATTTACAGAGATCAGACTAGGGGGACACTGATCAGTCTTTGCCCTGGATCAGATCCCTTTGGGTGGAATGAAAATTTGAAAACCCTTAGCTTGTCTCCAAGATCCTGGAATAATATTCAATACTCCAAGAAAAGCAGCAACAGGACAAGCCTAGACCATTTCTCTAGAAGTGGGGGAGAGCCAAGTCCTCATATCAAATTCTAAGTCAAGAAGTAGGCTAGAAGAATAGACTGAAAAAAGGGGGGAAAAAGATAAGCAACTCAGAATAATGAACAGGAATGCTCAAGACACAAATTTGGAAGAAGAGAATGACTTGGGGGCGGCTAGGTGGCGCAGTGGATAGAGCACCGGCCTTGGAGTCAGGAGTACCTGGGTTCAAATCCGACCTCAGACACTTAATAATTACCTAGCCTTGTGGCCTTGGGCAAGCCACTTAACCCCATTGCCTTGAAAAATCTAAAAAAAAAAAAAAAAAAAAAGAGAGTGACTCCAAAACATCTACAAGGAATACCCTTGAAAAAACATAAGGGCCACAAATTCAGCTAGAATTCCTAAAAGAAATGAAGAAAGAGTTTAAAATTCTTTTTTGTTTATAAATACAATGAGTGTTTGAGTAAAATATTGGAAAAACATGAGAGCTATGGGAGAAAGAACTGGAAAGAGAACAACAGCTTGGCACAAGAGGTACAAAACTTTGACCCAGTAATAAACTCCCTGAAAATTCAAATGAACCAAATAGAAGTCAATGACTTCATGAGGCAAGAATAAATATTAATGTCAAAAAAACTGAAAAAAATTGAAGAAAATGTAAAGTATTTCATTGTATACATAACCAACCTGAAAAACAGAATCATTGGACATCATATCTAAACATTCTGACCAAAAAGTAAAAAAGGAAGCCAATTTTCCAGATCAAGAATCAGAGGGCAAAGTAGAAATAGAAAGAATTCACTGATTACCTCATGAAAGAAATGTCAGAATGAAAATTCCCAGGAATATAATTGCCAAAATCCAAAGATTTCAGGAAAAAAGTAAAAAAAAATACTGCAAGTAGCCATAAAGAAAGAGTTTGAGTACCATAGAGTCACAGCCATGATCACACAAGATTTAGCAACCACCATTTTAAGCAGCAGAGAACTTGGAATATAATATTTCAGAAGGCAAAAGATATGGGTTTATAGCCAAGAATAACATCCATCAAAACTGAGTATAATGCAACAGGAGAAATCAAATGGATCATTAATGAAATAGAGGACTTCCAAACATTCCTGATGAAAAGATCAAAGCTTTAGAGAAACTCTGAAGTGCAAACAGAAAAATAAAGAAAAGTTAAACATAAATGAACAATGATAAAAGGAATTAAAAAGGATGAGAGATGGTACATTTGTTCCCTCTGTCCTCAGAGATCATAGAAGGTGTACATTTAGGCAAGGTCTGAGAATAGTTCTGTTATATCTTTAAGACATTATTGTAAAAAAAATAATAATAATAGAAAGAGAGGAAGAAAGAAATGCACTGGGGTGGGATTAAGGATGAGAAGGGAAAGGAAGGTTGAGGGAAATTATCTCTGATGAATAGGATAGGGTTGGTGGTTAGCAGCACCACCTAGTGATTAACTAGATGAATTCCCAAGAGAGTTCATACTCCATATTGTAGGTATTTATACATATTCACACACACACACACACACACATACAGATAAAGGAGTTAAACAATATGGTCTCAATTTTTCAAAATTTTTTGATCCTGGAGCTGAGTAAAATATGAAAAGCTTCTCTCCATAAAATATACTAAATTTTCTATAAGGTTGCTTCCAGTACAAAATTAACAGAATTGAAATCACAAAATCTTAGAAGTGGAAGGGACCTTATATGTACTCTAGTGTGACCCATATCTGGAAAGGATCATCTCCAATTATATCAAACAATAAAGTCGTGGCTTGAAAAGCCCCAGTGAGGAGAAGTCCAGTCTCTCCCAAGATAGCCAATTCTACTTTTAGAGAGTTTTAATTATTATAATTTTTCTGATATTAAGATTAATTTTGTCTCTGCAACTTCCACTTATTCCTCCTAATTCTGTTTTCTGGAACCAAAGAGAATAATGCTAATACCTCTTCTCCCTGATAGCCCTTGAAATACTTGAAGACAGTAATCATATCTAATGAGATCAAATGAGATAATATTTATTAAATGTCCTTAGGACAACAGACCAAAAAATACTCTATCTATCAGATCTATGGAAAGGGAATGAATTTATGACCAAAGAAGAATTAGAGCACATTATAAACTGCAAAAATGGATGATTTTGACTACATTAAATTGAAAAATGTTTTGCACTAATAAAATCAATGCTGCCAAAATTAAAAGGAAAGCGGAAAGCTGGGAAACAATCTTTCACAATTAGGAGTTCTGATAAAGGTCTCATTTCTAAAATATATAGAGAATTGCAGCAAATTTATAATATCACAAGTCATTCTCCAATTGATAAATGGTCAAACGATATGAACAGTTTTCAAATGAAGATATTAAAGCTATATATAATCATATGAAAAAATGCTCCAAATCATTATTGATTAGAGAAATGCAAATTAAAACAACAATGAAATATCATCTCACACCTGTCAGATGGGCCAAGATGAATAAAAGGGAAGATGATCAGTGTTGGAGAGGTTGTGGGAGGATTGGGACATTGATGCATCACTGATGGAGTCGTGAAACAAACCCAACCTTTCTGGAGAGAGACATGAAACTATGCCCAAAGGGCAATAAAACTGATCATACCCTTTGACCCAGCAATTCCAATTCTAAGTCTATATCCAGAAGAAATTATAAAAAATGGGGAAAGTCCTATCCATAGCAGCTCTTTTTGTAGTGGCAAAGAATTGGAAATTGAGGGGATGCCCATCAGTTGGAGAATGGCTAAACATACTATGATACATGAATACTATGGAATATTATTGTTCTATTTTAAAAAAACATAAATGGTTGGACTCTAGAGAAGCTTAGAATGACTTATGGGATCTAATGCTGAGAGAAAGGAGTGGAACCAGGAGAACAATCAACAGCAACATTGCAAGATGAACAACCTTGATGAGAGCAGCTCCTCTCAGCAGGCCAGAGAGCTATGACTGGCTATGGACATATTATCCCCATCCAGGGGAAGAAAAATGAAACAAAACAAAACATACACAAAAATCAACCATTTTGAATCTTATGACTTCTTTTTAAAAATTATCCCTTAAGTATCTTTCCCTTAATCCTAATTCCTCATACCAAAAATTACTAATTTGTAAACATATTTATCAAAATATATGTGTACAATGCTGACCTGACTGTTCATCACTGAAGGGAGGGGGGTGGGAAAGGAGGGTGGAGGGAAAATTTGTAACGTAAAAATATGTGTGCATATGGAGGAAAATAAATTGTTTTAAAATATAAAAAAAAGTCCTTAGGGCATGGCCTGCTCTATGCACTGTGCCACCTAGCTACCCCTCCCGTTGGTCTCCTGCCTCCCCCAGGGTCCTTCATTTTTCAGGAGGACCAATGACTTCATGAATTCTTGCCTCATGAGTGAATTGGATTTAAGTGAGGCAGAGTTTCTCAAAGTCCTCAGTCTCATTCTTTCTTGTAGTCATCCAAGTCCAATGCCAAGAGAAAATTCTAGGTGACTGGTGATGACCTGAAAAACAATGGATGATCATTACTCAGCTCTAAGCCCTCCACAGCACCTGCTTCAGCCACCTTTAGGGCCATTGGAACAAATTGTTCTCATTCACCCATTCTGCTGGGGGTGTTTTCACAAGCACCCACCTAATCTGGTATTCTCTTTTTTAAGCTACACATCCCTAATTTCTTTACTTGATCATCATACAGCACAAACTGATTCTCCTAATTCCCTTCTAGATGCTACAACTAAACTGTGGCTCCCAGAACTGAATATATATATAGTATAATCAGAGCAGAATACAAATACAGACAAAGAGGAAAAGCTATTTAGAGCTGAGAAGAACAATTACCCATATTACTAGATATTTAGTATTTGGAGTAGAGAAGAATAATTAGTAAATTGATACCTAAGATACTTAATTTTGAGCTCACCCATACACAGTACAATCTTTCCCTCAATAGTCATTCAGTGATGACTTAGTCCCCTTACCCATGATTCTAGGCTTGGCAGAATCTACAATTTGGCATATGTCTCTCTTGTGACTCTCTGGTCCCCTGGTACTTCCCATAAGCAATGAGGTTTGTAAACATTTAATAAAGAGTAGGTCTGTTAACCAACAAGAATAAAATATGAAAACAAAAGAAATGATGGGGTTTTTTTCCCTACAAACTCTTCTCTCTCTCTCTCTCTTCTGTTTCAGAGCTATTTCTCTTAATTTCTAGCTCATCAAACTCAAGGACTTCAGAAGGAATAGGAAGAGTCTTCAATTTCTGGAGGTCTTGTAAAATAGTAGAAAGAATACTGGATTTATAATCAAAGGAACTAGGTTTGGCTTCCAAGTCTTTCATGTAATTTCTGTGTGCCCTTAGAAAAGTCCCTTGCCCTCTCTGGGGCTCAATTTCTTCATTCAAAAAATAAGGTTGGAGTAGGTTGAGATCAAATATTCCCAAAGGTCTGATTCTTTGACCTAATGATCGCTCACATCTCAGTCTCTTTCTGGGACTTGTTCCCCAGTCCTTCCTCTGCGTCACTCTCACCTCAGTTCTCTACTAGTTCATGACATCATAGTTCTTGACTCATCTTTCTGTCCACTGTTTTGGCAGAGTGATCATTTTAGAATGTTTGTTCTTATAATAGCAATCATTCTTAAGAGAATGTTGAATTTGAATGATAATCTTTCCCTAAGTCCCTTCATTCATGTATCAGGTCTAAAGAAAAGCCTCAAACCCATAAGGACAAAGAGAAGGTCCTACCAGGACCTTGAAGCCTCTTGAAGTAATCTGGACCTCGTCTCCAGTTCACCTCAAGCTTCCAAATGAATATTCTCTTCTACAGAAAAGAAGTGTAAATCTGTCATATAATAATATTCTCACTCCTCCAACTGACTTCCAGTCTAGCAAAGATCTCAAACACTTTTTATTAATCAAAGTATATCAGTCCTTGATTTACATGAATTATATGCCTCTGCTCACACTTCCATTACAATTTTTCCTATTTAAAAATCAAGTCTCTGATTTGGTTAGATGAACTTCCTAATTAGAATGGGGGCAACTCGGTAGCAGAACAGATAGAGTGCTGAGACTAGAGCCAGGAAGACTTATTTTCATGAATTCAAATCTGGACTCTAACACTTACTAGCCAAATGACCCTGGGTAAATCGTTTTACCCTGTTTGCCTCAGTTTCCTTATCCATAAAATGAGTTCAAGATGGAACTGGCAAATCATTCCAATATCTTGCCCAAGAAAACCGCAATTGAGGTCATAAAGAGATGGACATGAATGAAGCAATTTATTATTATAATAATATTATCATATTATCACCTGAGTTTGACCCCCTGTTAAAAAGGCAAAATGTGAAATCTAAATTTTCCTATGAAATAGAAATAGAACTGGGTGCTATTTTTCATATGGAAGTACTTTCTGAGCATTTCATCGCATTTATTAAATTTTTTTTTATTTATTAGATACTATGCTAAGCCAAGGAATAGTTCTTTTCTTCAGGAAACGTAGATTCTCTTGGGGAAGATATGATGTAAAAAACTGGTACATACCTGCTATACAGAGAGGGGATGGAGGATAATCTGAGAGGGAAGATACCAGCAGCTTGGTGGACTGAAAAAAAAAATCATCTTAGAGAAAGTGGGACTTACGTCTTTAAGAAAGTAAGGGAAATCTTGAATAAAAAGTGTGGAGGCAGAATATCTGAGACATGGGGAACAGTCAGTAAAAAGGCATGGAGATTCATGTTCAAAGAAAGGCAAGGTGACCATTGTTGCTGTATTTAGAGCACATCAAAGGAAGGCTTTAAAAACCTCTGGAAAATTAAAAAGAGAAGCATTTATCCCTAAGAGCCAACGAAGGTTCATCAACAAGTCATATCAAGTCAACCTCAATTGCCTTCTTGATTGGGTTTCTAAATTGATAAAGACAGGCATAGAGAGAGAGACAGAGCTGATTACTTATTTTATATCGCAATGGCCTAAAATCATTAAAAGCAGTGAGGGAGCAAGCAGAAATAAAGGAAGAAAATACAGTTCACTGGAAGTAATAGCACCCAATAGAAAATGCTTCTGACAACAAATAGAGTTGCCCCTGTTTAGCTGTTGTCTCTCTTCTTGGGAGCAGGGCAAAGGGATCTTGGAGAAGTTGCATTCTTCCCAACTTGAAGGGAGGAGAAGAGAAGGAGGTCTCACTAATCATGTCTCAAATCAGTTATCTGGCTCCATTCATAGTTCCATCAGCTGTGATAAGTCTTTGTGGAGAGAAGCAGAGAAGCATCATTTCCTCACTCTGCAAGGTCAAGATGACATCAACAGAAAAAACCCCAATTCTCATCCTCTTAACTTCTACTCACCTTCTTTACTAGATTTCTCAAATTCTCCCCCATAAACTCCTCAGATTATGACATAAGAATTGGTAGAATTCTGGGAAAGCAAGAAATCCATGCTTCTCCTCCATGGTTCCCAATTTCCTTCTAAGAGTATTTTTTCTCAGTCAGACCATATCTGTCTTTTTTAAATCTAAAATTGGTTCATGATCTCCTTGCAATACACATTTATCTCTTTAGAAGACTCTCCCTTTTTTCCCTCACTGAAATCATTTCTTTTGGAGTCTTTAGAATTTCATTCTGGACAGTTTTTCATTCCTTGCAAATTTTAAATCTTAACAACCCCCCCTTTTTTTTTCTAAATTTTTCCATCTACCCTCCAAAAATCTGGGACACACATTAGACTATAACAAAGTTTCCACTTCCCTATCACAAATTCTGTAATAAAATGGTTTTTTACATCCTTCCAACTCAACAATTCCTATTATTTCTCCTCCAAGAATTATTCCTGGTCAAAAACAGGTCAAGCATAACAAATCCCCTTGCCACTTCCTCTACCTTTTGGAGAATGAAATTTTCATTAAAGTGAGTCACAAATTTTATTAGCTCCTTTGCTTTCCACCAAAAGGGAGCACCAGCAGATGTTCAACTAATTGAAAGCTAACATTTCTATTCTATTTCCCTTTGGTCCTAGGCTCAGTATCTGTTTCCTAAATCACTCCTAAACAGGTGGTCAATTCAATTCAACAAACTTTAATCAAGGACCTACTATGTGTCAGATCATGTGTTAGGTCTAGGAATAAAAGGAAGAAAGCAAATAAAGTCTCTTCCCTTACATTCTACTTGTAGAAAACAACATTCTACTGGGAGGAAATAATGGTGTACCCAGCCAAGTAAGAACTAAATCTATGCAAAGTAATTTTGGTGGTGATTTCTTACTGTGGAAAAGGATCACAAAGTTTCTCATGTAAGAGACAATACCAAGCTGAGCCTTGAAGAGTCCAAAGTTTAACTATAAAACATCATTTCTGATTTGAACTCCATTGATTCGTATCCTCAACTATGCTTCTCCTCACTGCTTTCCAATTTCCTTGTATTAGTATATCTTCTTAATATATAATCCTACATCACTCCATTTCTCTATTCTGTCCCTTTTGAATAAAGCGCATCCTTTGAGAGGTGAATTCCATCCACTGTTAAAGTCTGATTCCCATCGAATCTCAGTCATTCCTAGGTCAAATTCAAAACCTTGCATTACGATTTCCTGTTCACCTTGTTTATTACCCATACTTGGAGCGTTTGTACAAAGACATCTGAGGTCTTGGGTTTATTGCTGACTTTCTTCTGGAAAGTGTCTCCTGTGAATTAATGGCCCTTTCTGCTGATATTATTCTTCCTCTGTTATGCCTGCTATTTTCGGCCGCATTTGGGATGGCAGATATATGGCAGCACTTTTCTTCCTCCCTTTCTATTTCCAGTTCCAGGCCATCTTGTTCAGATTCACAGAACTCCAGACAACTATATTTTTATTGGCTGTCTTTAGGACTTATCAGGTCAGGAGCATAACCCCCATTAAATCATTGTTTATAATAGAAAATCAAATTTAACTTACAATATATTTACTTACAGAACTTCATTGTGGAATATAGTCTGACATGGAGGTGACAGCTGTCTACATCACAAATACTGTGCTATCTATGGTAAGGTAAGAATCAGGAGATTTTATGGACAAGAGTGCATTGAAGGGAGAGGTTATTTCAAGAGTAGGTGGTTAAGGATGGTTTATGCACTGTTTCTCTAATTCATTGCCTATTTCCTCCTTCTGTCCAAGTGGTCTGTAGGAGAGGCTAATATCTCTATGAAAATTTCGTGGAGAATATGGGATTGGAATTGGACCTTGGAAGACCTATAGTATATAGATGGGGAGAATTCAAGGAAGAAGAATGAAATGAAAATTTATTAAACTCCTGCCGTGTGCCAGACAACATGCTAAGCACATTACAAATATTAACAATGATTGTCACAACAAACCTGGGGTACAGGTGATCATTATTTTAAGCTGAGGGAAATGAGGCAGACAAAGGTTGTGACTTGCTCAGGATCACACAGAAAGTATCTGAGGTTGGATTTGAACTCAGATCTTTCTGACTCCTACTTCTCTATCCACTACACCATCTAGGAACCTCCTGGATGATTTGCACAGGGTTATACAGTACTATTAAATATGTGTTATTTATGTTTAGTCCTTTTTCAGTCATTACTCTTTATGATCATTTTGAGGTTTGCCATTTCCTTGTCCAGCTCATTTTACAAATAGTAAAACTGAGGCCATCAGGGTTAAGTGAGTTGCTTTGAGTCACACAGTTAGTAGTGTATCGGGTCAAATTTGAACTCAGGAAGATGAGCTCCTGACTCCAAGCTTAACAGTCTATCCACTAGCTGCCATATGTAATGCTTATTGATGACAGAGGAAATGGATTTCAACTCAACAAGAGAGCTCAAATGTTTTGCCTTTGTCTCCAGTGGCAAACAACTTCCCCAAGATTTCATAACAGTGGGAAGAGAGGGGGTCCTGCTCTGAGCAGTAATAAGGCATTTCCCATCTCTACCTCAGGTCCTCTTGCTGGATCATTGCACACATCTTGAAGACACAGCAGGAACAGTTTGTTTCTAATAAAATGAGAAATTGTTCCTCAAGGAAAAATTGCTGGTTATAAAACTTTTTCTCTCTCTGCTGTAGTCAGTTCAGTCTTTATTTAAAATGCAAGAACTGCATCAGACTCATACTCTTGCAAGACCTAAGGACACCAAGTCCACCCAAGTCTAAGCGAAGAGAATTAGTGAGTTAACATCAAAATGACTTATCCTCCAGTACCTTTCAGTCTCACATTCTTACTAGATTCCCCATGATGGAGGTATCAAAAAGAAAGCTCTCTCTCTCTCTCTCTCTCTCTCTCTCTCCCCTCCACCTGCCCTCTTCTTCCAAGATGCTCTACAAGTTTTTAATCTCTCCTTTCAGAATCAGCAACCTCAAGAAAAACAGATTTAGGCCCATCCTAATTCTGCCATAGAAATGAACCCAGAAGGAAATAACTTCTCTTTAGAAAGCATAGCAGACAGAGTGATGAACTTAGAGTCATGAAGGACTGATTCCACAGTGATATTACTTGTTCAACTCTAGGTAATTTGCTTTGCCTCCCTAAGTTTCCATTTCCTCATCTGTAAAATTAAGGAGTTGAGCTATATGAACTCTGACATCCCTTCTAGTTCAAAACTATGATGGGGAAACTTGAAGAGATAGTATAGTGTCAAAGAGAGGACTGGAACAGTGTTCAAATCACAATTCTGGGAATTCTTGGAAAATTCTTTATCCTCTCTAAGAATCAGTATACCCTCTGAAAAGGAGGGGGTTGACCTCTTAGGAAAGAGGGTACAGTCAGACGATAAACATTTATTAAATACCTACTTGTGCCAAGCACTCTGCTAATCACTGAGGTTATTAAAAAAAGGTAAAAGACAGTCCTTGTCCTCCAGAAGCTCACAATCTAATTCTTCAGAAGGTAAAGAGGAGGAAGGAAGGTCATTAGAAAGTGTTTCCTTTAGATTATTACTTTGTCTCTTAATGGAATGTGAAGACAGTTCAAAAAATCTACATCCATGATCAGTCATTTTTACTCTAATGTGAATGAACATTCTAATATGGCAGAGAACTTGGACCCTCCAGCCTGTAGACTATACTGATCTGGTGTTGCCAAGGTAGGATTTGAAATCCAATAAATCCAGTAGCTTTTTAGGGGTGAATTAATTTAATGTTTGATCAAATATAGCTTACAAGTGATGTTATAAATATTCAAATGGCCCTTGGCAGAAAAAAGGGTCCCCAACCCTGGCTTAGGGTAAGGAGGAATGAGACAAAGAAAGCAGAAGCCCTCATTGTAGATGTAATAAGCATTCTCTAGACAATTCTCCCAGAGCCAAGTGGCTACATCTTCCCTTTGGGGTTCTAGAAATTAATGCAAATGAGGTTGGGGTAACTCTTCTCTATAAGCCCCCATTCTGGATATATTTCTTCCCAGTCCCATATAATTATTAACATCTACTACCATTTACAAAGAGTTATTTACTCTGATATGACAAGAACAGAATACAAATATTTCCCTCCAACACCTCAAAGGTACATTCTCTTTGATGCTATCAAACTGGAACCTTACCAGTCTTTGCTTGGAGACCTCTAAGGAAGGGTGTATCAGGTCCCTCCTGAGAATACCTATTCATTTTTAATAGCTCTCATTCTTAAGAAGTTGACTTATTTTAGCCCTCATCTTTCTTTTCCTTGCTACATCATTTAACACTTTGATCAGCCTCTCCTTGAGATATTGTCTTCCCTACAAAAATGTTCACAGCAGCACTTTTTGTGACAGTAACAAATTGAAAATAAAACATATGTCCTCCAAATGGGAAGTGGCCAAATGAATTGTGGTATATGAATGCAATGTACTGTTTCTGTGCCATAAGAAAGAAGTATGAAGAACTTAGAAAGCATTTATTTATTAAGTACTTATATTAGAAATACAAAGACAGGCAAAGACAGTCCCTGTCCTCTAGGAGCTTACATTCTAATGGAGGAGACAACGTGCAAATGATGGGAGGAAACGGCTAGCAGCTGGGGAGATAGGGAAAGGATTCCTGTAGATGGGGTTTGAGTTGTGTCTTAAAGAAGGCCAAAGAGACTAAATGAAAAAGATTAGGAGTCAGAATATTATACACATGGGAAATAGCCAGTGAAAAGATTTGGAGATTTGTAAGTCAGGCAGAGATTAAATGACTTCTCTAAATTCCTACTGCTAATAAATATCTACAGTTGGACATGAACTCAGGTCTTCCAGACCCCTGGCCTAGTCAAAAGTGACAAAATTTGGCAAAGGATCAGATATACAAACTGACACTGATTGATAAAAGCAGAATCGGGAAAACTCAAACCCAATAACTACCAAAAATAATATAAATTTAAGTAACCATTAAAAGAATATTATTATAATCACAATGACCAAGATTGGTCATGGAGAAAAGTTGAGAAAATAAACCTCCATAATTCAATTTATCACATTCATTTCAAAAAGGGTTGATATCAATGGTTTTTTGGTTATTTTGGTGCTGCTGAATTGCTTCCCCCCCCTTTTAAAAAAATCATTGTTATGACTATCTGGAAAGAAGGAAACATGTATTTGGGAAAGAATGGGATGAAACAAAAAATTTTAAAAAAGGAAAAATGTCTTCTCCTTCCTTACATTGTTCTCTACTGTCCCTGGTCCTTCATTATGCTCTCTCAATTCATTCATCTATTCTTTTTTTTTTTCTTTATTTTATGTTTTTTGCAAGGCAAATGGGGTTAAGTGGCTTGCCCAAGGCCACACAGGTAGGTAATTATTAAGTGTCTGAGACCGGATTTGAACCCAGGTACTCCTGACTCCAGGGCCGGTGCTCTATCCACTACACCACCTAGCCGCCCCTCATTCATCTATTCTTAAAGTCCTTCTGGAGAATAGACAAACAGATTGAGAGAGTAGACAAGCATCTCTAAATAGATTGACTCCCACTTGTCAACTTTTCTATGGGCAGAATTTTCACAGAATTCACTCCTCTCTTGGGGCACGACTTTCTCCAGTCACTTCATCAGTATGGTATGCCAGCTTCATGATGGCATGCTTGCCCAGATTCTGGATGGTGGATGACACTCTCGAAATTTCCCAGTCACCAATGGAGTGAAACAAGGCTGTGTCCTTGCTCCCGTAATTTTTAGCCTGTTTTCAGTCATGTTATCAAACACTTTCATTAAGGATGAGCATAGCCTCAAGGTCAGCTACTGCAGTGATGACAAATGCTTCAACTTGAAAAGGTTACAAGCCAAGACCAAAGTGGAGAGAGTGTTGGTGAAAGATCTTCTGTTTGCAGATGATTGTGCCTCAATTCGGCTTCTGAAAATGAGATGCAACCAAGTATGGATCGATTCTCTGCTGCTTGTGCTCATTTTGTTAACACCAAGAAAACACAAGAGCTCCATCAGTCTATCATGGCCTGGTTTCATCAGTGAGGGGGTTGCACTCTATGAGGAAGGCAGAATTGAAGCAGCTCAAAGGAAACATGACATGTATAAGTCTAGAGTACCCACCCCAGGTGTTCACATGGACTATTTGTGCCCTTCCTGTAGTAGAGTATTCAGAGCTCATATTGGTCTGATCAGCCACAGTGGAACACACTGTCATTTGTCTCAAACATAGTAGATGTCATATTGATCTTCTTTGATAATGAAGGACAAGAACCAATCAACCAATATCAAGACTAAATTTGTTTCTTTTCATTGCCATCTATTTCTCCTTATTCTGCTCTCTTAGACCAAAAAATGTAGACTTTCTCACATATGACCTTAAAATACTTGAAGACAGCTATCATGTCTCACCATCACCGCAATATTTTCTTCTCCAGTTTAAACATTTCCATCTGTCTCAACTGATCTACACATGGCATGGTTTCAAAATCTTTTATCATCTCAGTCATCCTCCTCTGGACACATTCCAGTTTATCAGTGTCCTTTTAAACTGGTATGCTCAGGGCGGCTAGGTGGCACAGTGGATAGAGCGCCGGCCCTGGAGTCGGGAGTACCTGAGTTCAAATCCAGCCTCAGACATTTAATAATTACCTAGCTTTGTGGCCTTGGGCAAGCCACTTAACCCCATTTGCCTTGCAAAAACCTAAAAAAAAAAAAGACTGGTACGCCCAGAACTGAATATAATACTCCAGATTTGATGTGACTAGGTCATAGTACAAAAGCCCTATCTTCCTACCCTCCCATGTTAGGCCTCTCTTGATGCAATCTTGGGAATGCTTGAGACTGTCCTATAGCATTGGCATTGGAGTCTACTAAATCCCCCAGCTCTAGTATACATCCCTTGCATTCATGAATGTAATCATATTTGTTTATTTGTGAAATTTCTTTTTTGAAACCAAGAGTAGAATTTTACATCTCTACTCACCTCCAACCTCTACCACTTCATCCCATTAAATTTCTTGACATCAAATTTTATCAATAGCCTGTAGTTTTTAACCTCTAGGGCTAAGCTGAGCAAGTCCTAATACATCAGATAGCTTTTCAAATAATTTAAGCCATTCCTTCATGACTTATTAATTTGAAAATTGTACTGAAAGTAGGCTTTAGTGAGGGGGAGGAGGGAAAAAGGAATATAAAAAGGAAAGGATTTTGTAAAATTTCAGTTTCAAATGGAGAAGATAGGGGCAGCTAGCGCAGTGGATAGAGTGCGGGCCCTGGAGTCAGGAGTACCTGAGTTCAAATCTGGCCTCAGACACTTAATAATGACCTAGCTGTGTGACCTTGGGCAAGCCGCTTAAACCCATTTGCCTTACAAAAAAAAAAAAACACCTAAAAAAAAACCTCAAATGGAGAAGATACTTATAGAAGAGGGACCTCCCCATTGTCCCTCAAACCACTCTTCACTTCTCAGCTGTCTCACTGCCCCCCAGGAATTTACTCTCCTGTCATCACTACCCCTCTACTCCAACAAAAACTTAGTCTCCATTCCTCAGGCTTTTGCCTTATCTTGCAGGGCTCCAGGACTATACAAGTCTCACATTATCTATTTGGGGGTGCCCTCTTCACCCATTTAGTACCCCTTTAATTATAATCTTCCCTTCACTTTAGAATATAAACTCCATGAGGGCAGGTACAGTCTTATGTGTGTTTTTATTTGAATCCCAGGAGCTTAGCACATAGTAAATGACTAATAAATGCTTTATCAATCTCTCTATTATCTCAAGTCAGAGCTAGAAGGGATTGCAGAGATCATCTAGTTGAACCTCTTCATTTTACCAGTGAGGAAACTGAGGCTAACCCAGAGTGGTTAAGTTTGCCTATGGCCACACTAGTAGGAAATATCAAACAGAAAAGGGCTTTGAATTCAGGTCTTCTTGCTACAAAGGTAATGAGTGCTCTTCTCATTCTTCCACACTTGTCTCCCCAGAAATGTGCTACAGACACTGTTTTGCTGGGGCTGGGACATATCTCCCCTTTTACTGGGCTGACTTCCACCTCACAAGACAGTCAGTCAACAGGAAAGTCAGATCATTTTACATGCTTCCATGGAGCTGGTAGGAATAAACAGAACAAGAGAATGTTCCATTATTACTCAGCACCAGAGTCAAGCAGAGGACAAAGAAAATAAAGAGCATCTTTTAAGAGCATTCCTTTGTTTTTCAGTACATCGCCATTCCCATACATTAGACTTTGATCTAATGCTTACTGACAAGGCTAGATTGGGGAGATGGTCCATTCTAACACTGGCCTGGAAAGAACTTCCTGAAGGAGGCCTAGGGCCCAAACCACCCTCTTCCAATGATCCTGAGAGGTCCCTTATCAAACTTGACACTAACTTTACTCAGAGTTTGAGAAGGGCTTTCTCCCCATAAGCAGATTAATCATAGATCTAAAGCCAATGGGGGTGGAGAAGTGGAAAGGGAGGTAATTATAGAAGGCAGATTTAGACTAAAGGCAGGGGGAAAATTTAACAACTGGAAGATTGTTCAAAAAGGGATTGTCCCAGGGAAGTTGTAGGTCACCCCTCATTGGAGCTATCCAAACAAGTTGGAAGCCCCTTGCTATATTCCAACAGAGATTCTAAGATTTCACCCTGATAGGGCCCCCCACCTCACTTTTTGCCTCATCAAATGCACATAAATTAACTGAAAAGAGAACCGTGGTTATGAGTTCTTATCTTGGTTCTATCTCTACATTGTCCCCCAGGAGTGAGTTTGGATCCAGCTCACATCTGTTCCAGAGAGCTGATAGTTAAAAGTCTCCGTATGAGTAAGTATTGGAAATTATAGACAAGCCTTACAAATTAGGGCTTAAATTCTTGTTTTCCTGATTGTCCAGACTTAAGAAAGTGATGGAGGAAACTAATAATGTAGATTAAACCTAAAAGTTCACACATAGCCTCACCTATCCTTGCTGAGAGCTAGTCAAAACATTTACCAACCCACCTCTGTCTTTGATCCTTTCTACCTCAAAAATGAAGGCAATAAATTGACTGAAAACCCTTCCAGGGTCAGTCCCTCTGAAATTCCACCAGGCTACACATCTTGCTTGGACTCCTCATCTCCAGCCCCAGATTGGGTGCCCATCACCCAACTTATGAACTCTGGAAATGAAATGTGGGGGTTCTGGAAACAATCAGGGTTAATTAACTAGCCCAGGGTCACACAAATAGTAAGTGTCTGAGGTCAGATTTGAACTCATATTCTCCTGACTCCAGAATCAGTGTTCTATCTACTGCCCCTCCTAGTTGTATGGGCAGTGGAGTTTAAATGAAACTAACCCATACCTGGCCCCAGAACAGATGGTTTTGTATGAAGAAAGAAATCCAAAGTCGGAGAGAGGTGGGGACCCAATCAATCATATGGTAATTGTAAAAGGGAAGGGTACCACTTCAGAGCTGCCTCCCTCCCCTTCAGAGGATGGTGGGGGGATTGAAGAATTAATGGAAATAAGCCTTCTTGTGCTGCATGAGCTGAGAAATCTGAGCTAAGTGCTCTCTGGGAGGCAGCTACTTGATGAGAACATAATGCTCCTCTCTCCAACCCAAAAGGGAGAGTATAAAAGAAATAACACTGCATTTTTGCAATCTTAGGAGTGCGGGGGCCGTGGACCATGATTGCTGGGCATTTAACCTGTTTCTATTTTGGGGGGAGGAGAACCTGTGGGTATGAAGCTGTTCACTGAACAAAAACCTGACGGGGGGGGGGGGGAGCTACTATACCAACCTTTTTTTTTTTCTCCCCCTAATGGACTTTTTCATATCATGGGTTCCAAAAATATTTAATAGAAACATAGAAGTAGTCTAGCACAAGTTCTAAAAAGACAGCAGATGCATTCATTCTGGGGCAGGAAGAGGAGGAGAGGGGTGGAAAGAGAAATAAGAAGGAAAAGAAGGAAGAGGGAGAGGAAGAAAACAAAGACGGATGAAAAGAAAAAGAAGGGAGGAAGAATAAGGGAAGGAGGAAGTATGAGGGTGGAAGATGAGAAAGGAGGAAGGAAGGAGGAGAAAGAAGAAAGAAAATAGAAGGAAAAACAGGAAGCTAAAGAAGGCAGATGACCTTTTTTTTTAGGGTTTTTTTTTTTGCAAGGGCAAATGGGGTTAAGTGGCTTGCCCAAGGCCACACAGCTAGGTAATTATTAAGTGTCTGAGACCGGATTTGAACCCAGATACTCCTGACTCCAGGGCCGGTGCTTTATCCACTATGCCACCTAGCCACCCCTAGTCTCTCCTTTTACTAGAATATCTCCACTCTCCACCTCTTCCTAGATTCCCTCCCACCTCTTCTAACCTTGCCCCCTAGCCATCCTACATTAGGGTCCATACCCTTCTTTGATTGGATGAGCTGGAGGTGATATTTAAGATCAAACCTTCCAATGGACAAGGTTATTTAAGAATGGGAAGTCTTGGGGCGGCTAGGTGGCGTAGTGGATAAAGCACTGGCCTTGGAGTCAGGAGTACCTGGTCTCAGACACTTCAGTATTACCTAGCTGTGTGGCCTTGGGCAAGCCACTTAACTCCATTTGCCTTGCAAAAAAAAAAAAAAAATGGGAAGTCTAGGTCTCTGGTCTGTTGATAGAAATCCACGACTTAGAGAAATGTCAATATTTTTCTTGTTAACATAATTCTGTGTTGCTTTTCTTTAAAGCCAAAACTTGTGGGAATGTTTGTCCTTCTTTAGAACAATGTGAGGAATGTAGGGTGTTTGGCTCCCACAGAATTTAAGAAGTGATTGTTAATTTAAATCTATGTATTTTATATTATGGAGATGCCATTATAAAGACTGGCATCTACCAGTGATTGTATCTATGGGCAGGTATGTGAGTGTAAGACAAAAGAATTGACTCTGACCTGATCAGACTTGAGATTAGATCAGGCCTGCCCCATCTGGTTCTGAGTTGACCTAGGGTCCTTGTCCTTTACAAGTGCACCTGCTCAAGGACGTTCATGCATATTACTGCTCACTCCCCTGTGCTCAGTATAACTGAGCAGGGCAGGGAAAATATATAGGGGTGAATGTTTCAATTAGATTGTGACCCCAACCATGATCGGCATAAAGGGGAGGAACAAGTCCTTCAAATTGCATATCAGACTGGACATTGTCAAAATTCACAGCCTTTTCTCACTAGGAGAGATGGTCCTTCTTTTCCAAAGTTAATTAATAAAAGCTATCTTAATCACTCTGGACTTAGCATTTATAATTATAAGCCATTGATAACAGACAAACTCTGAGAAAGGTAATATGTATTTATTCCAACAAGCCAAAACTGTTGGTAAGACCCCCTCCACATTGAGGGAAATATTCTCATCATCATTGGCAAGATCTTAATCCAGATCCTCTGACTTCACAAAGAACACTCTGTCCACCAAACACACATGTGTTAGGTTATTCCAGAGGACAAAACAAGGATTAACGACTGGGAGATACAGGGAGGTCACCTGGTACTAACTATGAAGAAGCCACTCAATAATGAAATGTCTTAGTGGACATCTCCCTCTCTTATCTTTAAAAATGGTCTCTCCAAAGTTTACTTCATCCCTGAATGGTAGTTTTCTTGATCTTTCTTGTGTGAAGGATCTCCTTAGCAGTCTGGTAAAGTCTAACAAGGCTTCAAAGGCACAATTGTTAAATGTCCTATTTGTGACTTCCTTAGGACTTTAAAACCATAGGTCATCCTGGAATGCCCCTCATTGCCAGAGCCTCCCCGTCCTGGCTTCTCCCTATCTACAAATGAATCCCCTTCTCTCAAACTCCTGGAGCTTCTATTTGGTAGAGGGGCCTTCGTTCCCCTAGCAAATAGAAGGATTTTGCACAGAAGACAGCACTTGAGATGCACCATTTTAAAGAGAGATACAAGGTAAGGTTAAAGAGAATACCTTTCAGTCATGGGACACAGTACTGCCTTCATTCCCCAATCCCTTTTCCAAGTTTTCCATCTCCTTTTTGTGTATTGTTGTCTCCCATTAAAATGTAAGCCTCTTGAGGGCAAGGATTGTCTTTTTAGTTCTATTTATATTCCCAGTGTTAAGTAAGCTCTTAATAAATGTTCATTTTTTTCTGCCATAAAATAAAATACACAGGATTACAAGTCAATTACATTGAAATATAGTTATCAAATGTTTAAAAACATCAAGTTTAAAGGTTAAGAACTTCTTCTATAGCCAAGGAGGGAAGTTAGATGTCAAAGGTCATTTATTAAGAGCTTACTACCTAGTACTAGCCATTGAGGATACAAAAAGAGGCAAAGGATAACCCCTCTTCTCATGGAGTTAATCATCTAATGGGGAGACCAAAAACAAATAAATATGTGATGATGGTCAAAAGTCCTTTGTCAAAGAAGACCATGACATCAGGGACATGATGCCATGACACATACATGAATTGGACTGGGGTGCTGAAATAAATATGTACTAACTATATATATATATATATATATATATATATATATATATATATATATATATATATATATAATAAATAGGAAAGAATTAACAAAGGGAAATGGAATGAGGAAGGCTTAGGACAACCTTCCTTTAAAAGATGGGATTTTAGTTGTGGAAATGTGGCTAGCTAGCCGGTGTGGTTGATAGAACAATGGGCTTGGAATCAGGAAGTCTCATCTTCTCAAGTTCAGATCTTACTACCTAAATGACCTGACTCAGTTTCTCATCTGTAAAGATGAATGTAAACCATTCCAGAATCTTTGCCAAGAAAATCTCAAATGGAGTCACAGAATAAATAAACGAACAACAAAGCAATTTTGGTTGGGACTTGAAGGAAGTCAGAGGTTATACCTGGTGTACAACATAATCCACATGATCTCAGACATGATATGCCATCACTCTAGAATTCCCTGTTCTAGAGTAAGAGACAGAACTCTGCCAACACCCTTCTTTTCTAGAATGAATCCAGGATAAACTCGTAAGGATGACTTTTCAACCCAGAAGGAAAGAGCTCTGCTGAGTGGGTGAGGGGTCCCAGCATCTCAGCAGGTGACTGATGGCAGAGCCTGGCTCAGGGTCTCCTGCCGTCTATTATTTACTCTCTTATGTCAGTGATTTATGGAACGGGGGTCTTTTCATTATTCTTGTTAATTACCTCCGCTCTCTGCCTCCGCTTGTAAAATGTAATTGTCTCCAGTATAAATCTAGTCTGGCCGCCATAGTTCCCCATCAGTAATGATATTCAATTTGCTCTTATAAAATCTTTATAAAGTATAATTAAAAATACGTTGTCCAAGATTATGGCATGGAAATTCTGAGTCCCTCTCAAGGGAGAGGCCTCAGAGGGGATAGAACCCCTCCTGCCTTCTAAAGACTAACTCAGAGGGCTTACCCTAGAAAAGAATGGGTTTGCAAAATCCTTCCTCCCGCTGAGGGAAGTGAATTCAACTACTCTTTTCCAGTTGACAGAACCATTCTCAGTCCATGACTGAGGAGAAAGATGGGACTCCCAGAAAAAGATCTGACCATGTGATATGATTCCCCACTTCATCACTAGCTTTTTTTTGCTAGAATTCCTAATTTTTCTTTTGTCATGAACCTTTATTGACAGTCTGGTTGATATTATGGATATGAATATTTTCTCCAAGTAATTTTTTATGGTGATAATTGAAAGACATGCTATATTTCGGTTAGAGTTACGTGAAAATAAAGATATGATTTTTTTAATCTCATCCAAATTCAAACTCTCTGAAATATATCCATAGATTGGAAGAGAGGGAAGAACCCCATTTAGCTTTTGAAACCTTCTACAAGCTGGCCCTCTACTCCCTTTTCTAGATGTGTTGGACTTTACTCTTGCTCTCACACCCAAAGGTCTATTATTCATATATTAGTCATATATTATTCATATATCCATCTCCAATTTTGGGTCTGTGTCCCATGCCTGAAAGGTATTCTCTCTTTAACTTTGCCTCATATCTCTCTTTAAAATGGTGCATCTCGCCTAATGAAAAAAAATGCAAACGAAGGTGGCTTAGCACTACCCGATCTAAAGTTATATTATAAAGCATCAGTCATCAAAACTGTTTGGTATTGGCTAAGAAATAGAGTGGTGGACCAGTGGAATAGACTAGGTGTAAAAGCAGGAGATGATTATAGTAATCTGCTGTTTGATAAACACAAAGAGTCAGTCCCTCTTTAATAAAAACTGCTGGGATAATTGGAAGTTAGTATGGAAGAAACTTAGATTAGACCAACACCTCACACCCTTTACCAAGATAAGATCCAAATGGTTACAGGACTTAGACATAAAAAACAATAAGCAAAGTAGAAGATCAAGGACTAGTCTACCTGTCAGATCTATGGAAAGGGGAACAGTTTATGACTAAGGAAGAGTTGGAGAACATCACTAAAAACCAATTAGATGATTTCGGTTACATTAAATTAAAAGGCTTTTGCACAGATAAAACCAATGTAATCAAGATCAAAAGGAAAGTAGTAAATTACAACTAATGATTCTGACAAAGGACTCATTTCTAAAATATACAGAGAACTGAGTCATATTTTTCAAACAAAAAGCCATTCCCCAATTGACAAATGGTCAAAGGATATGCAAAGGCAATTTACAGATGAGGAGATCAAAGCAATCCATAGCCATATGAAAAAATGCTCTAAATCATTAATTATTAGAGAAATGCAAATTAAAGCTTCGCTGAGGTACCACCTCACCCCTCTCAGATTGGCCAATAGGACCAGGAAGGATAATGATCATTGTTGGAAGGGATGTGGGAAATCTGGGACACTATTACACTGTTGGTGGAGCTGTGAACTCATCCAACCCTTCTGGAGAGCTATTTGGAACTATGCCCAAAGGGCAACAAAAATGTGCATACCCTTTGACCCAGCAATACCACTACTGGGTCTATACCCTGAAGAGATGAAGGAAAAAAGGGTAAAAACATTACTTGTACAAAAATATTTATAGCAGCCCTGTTTGTGGTGGCAAAGAATTGGAAATCCAGTAAATGTCCTTCAATTGGGGAATGGTTTAGCAAACTGTGGTATATGTATGTCATGGAACACTATTATTCTATTAAAAACCAGGAGGGATGGGATTTCAGGGAAACCTGGAGGGATTTGCATGAACTGATGCTGAGTGAGACGAGCAGAACCAGAAAAACACTGTACATCCTAACAGCAACATGGGAGTGATGTTCAACCTTGAAGGACTTGCTCATCCCATCAGAGCAACAATGGGGAACAATTTTGGGCTGTCTGCAAAGGAGAGTGGCATCTGTATCCAGATAAGGAGCTGTGGAGTTTGAACAAAGTACAAGGACTATTCCCTTTAATTCGGGGGGAAAAAAACCCAGATGTCTTATGGTTTGATCTGGTTACCTCTGAGAATTCTGTTCTCTTTAAGGATATGATTTCTCTCTCATCACACCCAATTTGGATCGAGGTACAACATGGAAACAAAGTAAAGACTGACGGAGTGCTATCTGTGGGGTGGGGGTGGGGGGAGGGAAGCAAGATTGGGGGAAAACTGTAAAACTCAAATAATATCTTTAATAAAAATTTTTTAAAAAATGGTGCATCTCAAATGCCATGTTCTGTGGTAAATCTTGCTTGTTTTCCCGAACTGCTAGTGCTCTTCCCTTCCAAACTGTTTTGGATGTAGCTACTTAATATATGAATCACAGGGGCAGCTAGGTGGGTCAGTGGATAGAGTACCCACCCTGGAGTCAGGAGGACCTGAGTTCAAATCCTGACTCAGATACATAATAATTGCCTGGCTATGTGACCTTGGACAAGTCACTTAACCCATCTGGCTTGTAAAAACTAATAAATAAATAAACATAAATATATATGAATCATATCTATAGATATATATATGAATCAAATATATAGATATATATGCAATGCATTTATTAGGTTAAAAGAATAAGCCTACTATGTGCCAGTGTTTTATGCACTTTACAATTATTATCTCATTCGATTCTCACAACAACTCTAGGAGGGAAGTGGGTGCAGTCGTTATTCCAGTTTTACAGATGAGGAATCTGAAGTGAACAGAGGTTAAATGAAGTATGAGATCACATTTGAACTCAAGTTTTCCTGAGTCCATGTTCGGTACTCTATCCTCGAGCATCAACTAGCTGTCCACCTAGCACATAGCGAGCCTTTTAATAACGTCAACAAGCATGAATTAATTAATTGGATAGCTAGTTAATTGATTAATAAGGCTGTGTGCTAGCCCTAAGGATACAAAGGCAATCAATAGTCCCTACTTTCAAGGAGCTCATAGTCTAATGGAGAAAGCAACACTTAAATAACTGAACAAGCAACATAGATACAAAATAAATTTGAAATCATCTCAAGAGGAAAGAGTACTTGAATTAAAAAAGACTGAAAAAAGAGACATCACCAGGTGATGCAGAGGACAGAGCACCCCACCTGGAGTCAGGAGGACTTGAGCTCAAATCTAATCTCAGAAATTTGCCATTACTAGTTGTTTGACCTTGGGCAAGTCACTTAACTGACTTCCTCACCAAAAGAAAACACTGGAAAAGAGAAAACTTACACTAAGATTTGAAGCAAGCCAGGAAAATCAGAAGGCAAAGATGAGGAGAGACAGTATTCCAGGTATGGAAATGTGAAAAGTCTGAAGAGCAAAAAAGGAGGCCAGTGTCATGGAATCGGGATCACAGAGGGGGTTTTAGGAGGGAAGGGCAGTTTAGAGAATTTTAAAAACAAAGAGTTTTATACTTAATCTTGGAGGCAACATGGAAAATTAGAGTCTATTGGTGGCGGGGGAGGGGGAGCAGGTTGACCTGTGCTTTAGGAAAATCCCTATGACTGAATGGAGGATGGACTCAAATGGGGAAAGACTTGAGGCAGGCCAACTCACCAGCAGCTATTGAAATAACTCAATTCTGAGGTGATGAGGGCCTGCACCAAGTGTCAGAGGAGAGAAAAGGGGCTATACAAGAGCTTTTATGAACACAGAAACAGTAGGACTTGTAATAAATTGAATGTGGGAATGTGGATAATAAATAGTTGTTTGATTAATTGATTTTAAAAAGACCCAACCTTTCTCTCTACACCTTCTCTACAGTTAGTTTTTGTTTGCAGGGCAATGGGGTTAAGCGGCTTGCCCAAGGCCACACAGCTAGGTAATTATTAAGTGTCTGAGGCCGAGTCGCCCCAACCTTCTCTACTCTTAAGCAATCATTTGATTCTAGTTTCAAAGTCAAGAAAGAGATTAGGAGCCCGCCTCCCCACCTATACCCCATAGCTGGAACATCATTATCTTGTGGTATCTTCCCCTGAAATTATTTTTGAGGAGAAATATCTCTCTTGTTCACCCCCAGGTCCCTGAAATTGCTCAAGTTCCATGGCCATCTTCCATTATTGTAGAAGGATTTAAAATCAGGACTCTTGATGTGGATTCTAGTTCTGCTACCTACTAGATAGATGACCTTAAATAATCATTTTCTTTTCCTTAGGCCCTGCTTCCCCATCATAAGAGGGAAGGATTCAATTAGATGGTCTTTCATGTACCTTAGAATACTGTCTTTCTGTATTCTAAGGTCCATTCTAGTCCTAGCATTCCATGTTCTAAAGGTCCTCCCAGCTTTTTCTTCCCATGTTTAAGGGTCCATTCTGGGTCTGGTATTTCATGTTCTAAGGGTTTTCCAAGCTCTGGCATTCCATGTTCTAAGGGCCCTCCCATCTGTGACATTCCACATCCCAAAGTTCCCTTCCAGTTCTGAAATTGTCTTCTAACAGCCCTCCCACCTCTGACATTCCAGAGGTAACCCATTCCACCTTGAGACAGCTCTAAATATTAGCAAGTTTTTTCCCATGTCTCCCTCGCCACAACGCTTTTCCAGATAACTCTCTTTTATGTGCAACCTTTTCCCATTAGAGTGTAAGTTCCTTGAGGGCAAGAACCATCTAATATTTGTGTCTTTTTTTGCCATCCTTAGTCAAGTTCTAGGCACATATAAATGATAATAATAAAAAAAATGATAGGTAAAATCTATTAAGTTGGGCTCATAATTTTTGCCTTTCTCTAAGTTGTCTCCCTACTCACCTAAATGTACTTGATCTAGGCCTTCCATGACCCAGTATATCAAGCAAGCTGAGTATCAACTACAGTTCTAAGTGTCTCTCTCTCTCCTACTGCCCCATATCTGTTCTCAAAATGGCAGCCAGTTCATGATGCTCCATCCTGCCAGCTCCCAAGGCTTTCTGGCCAACTTCTCTTTCTGCCCTCACTCAGATCATTAACTCTATTCAGCTGGGAATACACCGAACATCACCTTGGAGGATTAACCCGTCACCTTTGAGGGGGAGAAAACAGTATCCAGTATCTCCCTAAGCAGCCTGGGAAGGGTACAAACAGTTTGATCTAATTGAATTAGAGGTTGGGGGCACCTAAGCCAGAGGGAGAGGTCTTTTATATTGACAATGTGCTCTGGGAAGCCTTTAATCTTCAGGAGAAAGCTGGCAATTCTATGTGTACTGGGGATAAAAGGTCCAATTACTTACTACCAGGATGCCTCCCTAGGGGACAAACCAGTCTGCTGGACCATAGGAAGCTGATCAACTAAGGGTCATTTGAATTTCAAATTAATCCAAAGCCCTAGTTTTTAAAAAGCTTTTCTGAAGTCCAAAGTCTGGGAGGTCAATTGAAACTTAATTCTCTTGGATTTCTCAAGGGACTCAAGTTTATAAATGTGGAGGTTGGCACTGGATGCTTTCTGTTAAGGGATAGAACAGGAGGTAATGAAGGAGACTTCAGCATGCAAAGGATGGAGATGGGAGGCTGTCCGACCTTCTCTCGGGAAGAGACACACCAGGGTCCATGCACCCCATGCACCCCCATTTTCACAAGGCACTTTATAGAATGATAATCATAAGAGACATTTCAGTTGAACTGTAATATTTGCAATAAAAGTGTAACAATCCTGGAAAGTAAGCACTATAATAAATGATAATAGTAATTGTGGTTTGTCCTTTGTTCTAGGAAGAACACGACATGCATGTGAATAGGATTTGAGTGAAGGGGGCCGGGAGGAGAAGTGCTGTGCGAAAACACTAGTCTCAGTTTCTCCTCTGGCATCAGCTAGGCTCAGTGGCCAAACATGAATCAGGATAACTGGAGACGACCCTGGTAGCTGAGGTAAAATGACTTGCCCAAGGTCAGACTGTTGGTTAGATTTGAACTCAGATCCTTCTGCCTCCAAGACTGATGTTTATCATCACCTAGCTGCCAATAATACGTTAATAATATATAATTATAATTAATTAAACTATATATTGTTATATTAATAATATATAAATAGCTATACATAATATATTATATTTTACATATAATAAATGTCAATATTAGCAATAACTAACTTTCAGATAATAAAGACCTTCATGGATTTTCATAATAACCCAGGGAGATAGGTGTGATAAATAGTCCTCATTGACAAATGAGGAAACTGAAATGTTAACTGATTTACGAGTCATTTTTTTTACTTTTAAATTTAAAACAATACAAAACTGTCTGAAGCAGGATTCAAACACAGATATTCCTAGCTCTAAATCCAGCGCTCTCTCTACCTAGCCACCAAACCCAGTCATAATAATAAAATTATGCAAAACCTAGGGGGCAATAATAAGGAACTCATGGTTCCTTTCCTTTCAGCATTAAGGAGTTTATTTTAAATGAAAAACTATGAGTGCAGTAACAATAGCTCCAAGCCTCCAGATAATTTTATATTTCTATCTCTACAAAGAGGCAAAATTTATTTGGGGTGTGTGTGTGTGTGTGTGTGTGTGTGTGTGTGTGTGTGTGTGAATACATAGGTACCAGGAGGAAAAGTTGGGGAAAGATACAAACTCTTCTTGGGATTTTACTCAGATTGGGTCTTCTAGGTTTTTGGGGTTTTTTGCAAGGCAAATAGGGTTAAGTGGCTTTCCCAAGGCCACACAGCTAGGTAATGATTAAGTGTCTGAAATCGGATTTGAACTCCTGACTCCAGGGCCGGTGCTTTATCCACTGCGCCACCTAGCTGCCCCCAGATCAGGTCTTCTGTTCTAAGATGTCTATAGAGCTAATGACCTTCCTTGAGATCTGCCTTTTCTGTCTTAGATCAGAACTACCTTTGCTCTTCAAGGTTGGAATGTCCCACCAAGTCTAATTTCTGGAATGAATTCTTTCTCAACTGGCATGGGATTCTTGTGCAAAGTCAGAGGCTTTTTCAATTGGGCGTGTCATTATACTACTTTGAATAATGTAGAACTGAGTAAATCAATCACTCCACTTCAACATTCAGTGGAGGAAACTAAACCCCAGAAAAGGGAGGTCACTTGGCCATGATTACACAGAGAGCCATGATTCATACATCTTAATAAAGTTGCAGGTGTAGAGTTGAAAAGACTGCCAGAGGTCAGTTTAGTCCAGACCACCCATATTACAGATGAGTAAACTAAGGTCTAGGAAGAGGTCAAAGATTTGTCCAAAGTCCCACAGATAGTTGATGTCAGGTGTGTGATGTGAATCCAGGTTCTTTGACTCCAGAGCCAGTGACCTTTCCAGGTGTTTCGATTTCTTTATCTGTGCCATCCAATATGTTCTAAGTAGAAACTTTCCTTGATACTGGGGATACAAAGACAAGGTAAAAAAAAAAAAAACCCAGACCCTGCTTTTCTTCTGAGGGTGTTCCACTTGGAAACGGATAAGTGATCATTTAAAAAAATATAAAAACCACTAACCACTAAGAGGATCAGAGAGAAAAAACCCCAAGGAGATGGCACACAGAAGCATTAAAGGAAGCTAGGAATTTAACAAGAAGGAGGTGAGAGTGGGTGTGTTCCAGTGTGAGCAAAGGCAGAAAGAAGGTGGGAAACTAAGTGCTAAGAGAAGGGAAATCCATTTGACAGAGAATGAATGAAGATGATAATAGGCATTAATCCTGAAAAGATCACCGCCAGATTGGCCAGTGATGCCAAGATGAGAGGGATAGTTGACATGACAGACTAGAAAATCGGATTAAATCTAAGTTAAAATTTCAAGAGGATATTCTTCGGTTCAAGGAAAAGATTTCAGGTGTACAATACTGGGAGGCATGGCTGGACAATGGGATGGATTTAAGTGGACTGTGAGCTCAGGATGATAAAGTCAAAAATGTTGATGAGATAACAAAGAATAAATAAATAAATAAAATATTTAAATGTTGATGAGATCTTTGGCTGCATTAAAGGAAGTGATCTGTCTTGGTCAGAACACATCTGGAGCTTCCTGTCCAATTCTGAAAGCTATAATGGATGTTGATGATGTGGAGAATGTCCAGAGAACAGTAAACAGTGGTAAAGTGCCTCATGTTTATGCTATCTGTAGGAGTGGTTGGGAAAACTAAGAATATTTAAGCTGAGGAAGAAAAGCCTGGGTGTGAATGGGGTGGGGGTGGGGGTGGGGGGGAAGGAGAATTAGAAGAGGAGAGGGGAAAGACTGTCAGAGATTTGAAAGACTGTCACATGAAAGAGGAATTGGGCAGTTCTTTGTGGCCCAGGGGGAGAAGCAGGAGCAATGAGGCATGAATTAAAGAAGAAAACTTCCTAACAAGGATAATTGTCTGAGTATAGAGTGGGCTCCTCAGAAAAGAGTGGGTTCCCTCTCTTTAGAAGTCTTCAAGCAGAGGATGGATGAGTGCTTGTCATGAAGGTTGGGGACTGAATTGTTCCCTTACAAACTGAAACTAAAGGACTACTGAATTTCTTTCCAGTTCTTGAAATTTTACAATTCTGAAATCTGCAGAAGGAGTAGGTTTAGGGAGAATCTGTTTAAAAATAGCTTCACCCTCTCTCCCCACTCCCTAAACCATAATGGAAGGTGAGCCCCTTGAATGCAGGCATTGTTTCATTTTTGTCTCTGTACCCCAGTGCTTAGCTCAGGACTTGGTCTGCAATTGGTGCTTCATCAATGTTTATTGATTGAATGATTAATGGTACTGTTCTGTGGTCCTTAGAGGTACTCAAAGATGGCAGAAATAATCACACTTTCCATGTAAAATGGAAATGGTTTGGGTGGGGTGGGTTTTGTTATTTTTTTAAATGTATAGGACATGAGAAAGAGTGTTGGAATAGTCAAATTCTTCTTCTAACCTTTACTAGCTGGGTTACCATATAACCTCCTTAAACCTCAATTTTCCTCAGTTGTAAAAATGGAGATAATAATGCCCACAGTGAATTGTGGAGGCACAAATGAGATAATACATGTAAAGCATTTTGTAAACAAAAAGATGCAACTAGGTGGCACAATGAATAGAGTATTGGACCTAGAGTCAGGAAGACTCATCTTTCCAAGTTTAAATTTGACCTCAGATACTAATTGAGCAAGTCTATTTGCCTCAGTTTCCTCATCTCTAAAATGAGCTGGAGAAAAAAAATGGCAAACCATTCCAATATCTCGGTCATGAAAGTCCCAAATGGGGTCATGAAGAGTTAGACATGACTGAAACAACTCAACAATAAAGTTACTATGCTGGTTGCTATTTTTATTATGATCCTTTACTGCAAGGTCAAGAAACCTCTGGCCCACTGGTCATATTGATCTGGTGTTGCCCAAGCAACCGCAGATGGAAGTAGAAACTCAGTAAGTCGATGAGCTTTTTAGGAGTGAATGAATTAGGGGCATATAGGTGGAACCAGCCCTGAAGTCAGGAGTACCTGAGTTCAAATCCAGCCTCTGACATTTAATAATTACCTAGCTGTGTGACCTTGAGCAAGCCACTTAACCCCATTTGCCTTGCAAAAACCTTTAAAAAAAAAGAGTGAATGAATTAAATGTTCCACCAAATATAGCCCTCAAATGATGTTATAAATATCCTAATGGCCTTTGGTAGAAAAAACTTTCCCACCCCTGCTTTACAGTATAGATATAGCTTTACCAAACCCATACAAGTCTTTCCCTTCAGTTTTTAAACTGTTATTTCTCAAAAGTTTCATTTCTTTCCCCCAAATTCTCCATGTTTTAGAAATTTAATATTTGTAAATAATGATACTTAATATTTCAGTTTTGGAAATTTAGACATTTAAAATATATTTTCCAGTAATGAGCTTCATTATGATACCTTAAAAAAAATTCCTCCCTAGGTATTTCAGCACTGGGCATCTTCCCTCATCTTCATGCACATCTCTAATTGTTACAGATGCCCCCCATGCCCACTGTTACAGAAGTCAATCATGTATGTCTCCACCTAGCCAACCAGTTATTCGCTATGCCAACCTGGGTAAAAGTCACAGCCTCTCAGAACCTCAGCTTCCTCACTACAAAATAAAAATAATAGCACCCTTCTCATAGGGTTTTTGTGAGGATCAAATTATATAATGTATGGAAATATTCTGATAACCTTAAGAAGCTGTATGTGTTATTTATTACTACTAGCTATGCTTACTATTTATATGTACTAGCACTATTATTACTAACTTCAAATTATTTTGTACGTTTTGTTACTATTATTATGATTAATCATACTAAGTGGTGCAGTGAAGAGAATTCTTGGCCTGAGTCAACTCCTGCCTCAGACACCTACTGGCTATGTGACCCTGGACAAGTCACTTAAACTTTGCCTCGGTTTCCTTGACTATAATGAGATTCAAAGCAGCACCTACCCCACAGTGTTGCTTTTAGAATCAAAAGAGATATTGTAAAAATGCTTAGTAGAGTGTCTGGCACAGGGTAAAGTGCTTAATAAATCTTTATTGACTAATGATTCATGTATAAAATGAGGATAATAAAACCCCCTGCTTCTTCATAGGATCATTGTGAGCATCATATGAGATACCATATAAAAGGTTTGGAAACCTTAAGGCACTATAAAACTGCTTGCTACTATTAGCTGTCAGAACTATTCTTATTTCTTCTTAACCCTAGGAGGAAGTCCTAGAGCTCAGCTCAATGAAGCCTGGTTCTTTTCAAATGCTTTCTTCAGGTCCTCCCAGTCTGATCCAGATAGGATACTGTGAAGCTCAGCCATCCATCAGTGCAGTCCAGTCCAATGCCCACGTCTCAAGTGTCTACTATGGGCAGATATTGTGCTAAGTCCTAGGGATACAAAGGCAAAATGATATCGTTCGTCCTTGGGTGGGGAAGGAGCATTATTAAGCTCTTACTGTTATACAAGACACTGTGACAAACACCCTGATCTTCACAAAACCCTGAGAGGTGGGTACTACTATTATCCCCAGGTTACAGTTGAGAAAACTGAGGCAGATAGAAGCTGCAAGACTTGTCCAAAGTCATATTACTCATGTCTGAGGTTAGATTAGAAGTCAGGTCTTCCTGATCCTGGTCTCACTGCTCACTACTGGCATTCGTGTGAAAAAATAAAAACAAATGACCAGGTACATGACTGGTCTCAGTAGGGTTTGTGCAAAAGTAGGATCTCTGGACCAGAAAGCAAGACACCCAAATTCTCCTCATGGCTCTGACATTTGATTTGTTGTGGCATCTTGAGGAAGTCGCTTGCCCACTGGGAGCTTGCCTCCTGGTTTGTAAAATCTAGAGAGGGGCTAGAGGTGTGATCGGACAACCTCCCTGACAGTCCATTCTCAGATTCCACCCTGTCTCCGGGCTCAGCCTCTCTTATGAAAGCAGCTGGCATCAGCCAAGATCAGACTGCTCTGCTAAGAAATGGATGTAGTCCCACCAGACAGAAGCATCAGAGAATAGTTCATACACACACACACACACACACACACTTATATACACATCACACACATAATACACAACATAAATACACATATGTACCACATATCATATACATCACACTACCACATCATATATATAAAAACATCACAAATAACACACATACCATAACTATATCATAAATATAAAACATACCATTAAAAACTACCTATATACTACATAAATATCATAAATAGTACATATATTCACTACCCTATCATGCATACAACAGACATGAATACACACACAGACCATCATACATGCACACACATAGACTTCAACATCCATTACTAAAAAGTTTCATCCTGATTAGTGCCATTACACCAAATTCTAATGAAATTAATAAGCATTTTCTGCTTGTTAGGTAGTATTACCCAAAATGTTAACTCCATTTGAAGCAGCAAAAACAATTAGTCCTGGGCAACTGTCCACATCCACCCCCCACCCCCAAATGTAGGAACAACCTTGGGTACCTCCAGGACAATGGATATACTTAGTACAGGTTGGAAAGACCTGAAGGGAGGAGCATGGAAGAAAGAGAGCTAAGGGGGAAGAGGAAAGGGAAGGGAAGGGCAGAGAGACAGAAGGATGTGGGTGCAACCAAGTAAAGGAAAAGTGAAAATAAGGGAGGCACAGATCTGCTGATTGCAGCCAGGCTCTCCCAGTCTCCAATCCATCCCTCACCCAACCTGCCAAAACAGTCTTCCAAAATCTGATCACATCATCGCCCTCTTCAAGAACCTTCTCTGACTCCCTATCTCCTCTAGGATAAAGGTCAGACTTCCACATAGTCTGCCTTCCCAGTCTGATAGTGCAGGTGATAGAGGAAGATCCCAGCCTCAGATTCAGAAAGACTTGAGTTCAAGGTTTACCTCTGAAGGATCTGTTACAAGTCCTCTAACCTCTCAGAACTCAAGGCAACTAAGACTCAAAGGGAGGGAAGCAGCTACCATGAGCACTGTTGGAAGCACTTTCCAGATATCATCTCATTTGATTTTTACAGTAACCCCAGGAGGTAGGGCGCCATTTTACAGATGAGAAAACTGAGGCAAACAGAGGCCTAAGTGACTTGATCAGGGACATACAGCTAACCCAAATCTAAGGAAGAATTTGAACTCAAGTCTTCCTGACTCCTGCTAGGATTGTCATGAGGATCAGATGGGATATTTGTCAAACATTTTGCAAACCTAAAAACACTGTATAAATTTAGCAGTTGTTGCCGTTGTTATTGTTAGTGGTTCAGGATGTATTTCAGAATTACTCTTCTAGAAGTAGCCTCTTAGCTCTATAGCAGACTTAAAACCGAGGGCATGATGAATCTACACTCAGCTGGCTAAAAGTAATGCCCTGATTGCAGTGGGTTATAATCATAAAGACCTACTTATCGAAGCAAAATTAATTTGTATGAAAAATGAATAAAGATGGTATTAACCAAGTTGCTGGTAATGTCACAGCAGGAAGCATTGGGGAGCAGGGAGATGCAAGCAGGATGTAGCATGTTGATAATCATGGCAAACTACATCAAGCTGAGGTTGTCTAGGCAGGGAATGCCATCTCCAGGTGGGTTTCAAATTGAGACAGCAGTTCAGTTGCCAGGCTCTGAGTTGGGCATTATGTCTGTTAGACTCTTCTTAGCAGAAGAATGAAAACCCTGTAAAAATTGCTGAACCTGAAAAAATGGGAACTCCACCACACAACTTGAACATTTTCTCCTATATCCTGTGTCCTGTATACCAAGGACATAGCTCAAGTTTTTAAGCCAGTATTAATTCCACGTCTTCCCTGGGAATAGTCCCTTAGTCAATAAGGGAAGGAAGAACATGCCTAATGGTCATGATTAGACAAGATGGTGGTGATACGACATGAATATAATAAGAATGAAGATAAAGAAAGTGATGGTGATGTGGAGATGGAGAATAGTTCCTGGAATAACCCCTTAGCCTACCAGGAAAGATAGAACTTGTCCAAATATAATGATGTGACAAGATGGTGGTGATATGACATGAAGGTAATAATAATAATAATAATAATAAAGATGAAGAAAGTAATGGCGATGGTGGAAATAGTGGTAATAATGATGGTAATAGGGCAAAAAGGAAGAAAATAAAGATAATAATGATGAAGGTCATGAAGGTCAAGATGATTCTGATGGTGGTAGTGATGAAAAAGAATATGAATATAAAATTAGTCATTGATGATGATGAATATCATAAAATATGAATGAAAAATGATGATGATGAATATCATAAAATATGAATAAAAGAAAGAGTATGGTGAGATAATGAAAATAATGCAAACAAAGGTGTTGATAATGGTGACAATAATGGGAATAATGATAAAGAAGATGAAATGTTCATTATGATAAAACAAAGTGATTGTCACAATGATTATGAGGATGGTAATATAGTGAAGGCAAAGATGATGATGGAGCTAAAGGAGACAAAATGATGATGACAATGGGTATGGGAGATGGGTAAGGTTTATGGTGACAATGATGGTAATAATGATGATGAAGATAAAAAAGATGCTAATGCACTTCTCTTGCATTATAATTATCTGGGTAGCTCTCTTACCTTTCTCATTGGACCATAAGCTCCTTGAAGGAGGGACTATGTCTTAGCCCAAACTTTCAGCTGCCCAGTGCTTGGTATAGGAATCTGCGCACAATAAATACTTATGAAAACTTTGTTGAGAGGGATTAATTGATGGTGATGAAAACAGTGATGAAGTCAGCAACAAGAATGATAATAAAGATGGCATTGAGGATCATGAAAGATAAACATAAAGAAGCAGGCCTTCAGCTTTAAGAGGCCTATGGAAGGAAGGTGTTCTAAGGATTCCATCATCCTCCATATTCAGTTATCAAATGTGCTACTACATTATTAATATTTAAACTATTATTCAAAATCTTTTGCATTCCATAAAAATTCTCATAAAGCCAGGGGAGCATTGCCCTTAATTTGCATTTCATTTTATATTCATAGAACTATGGAACCAGTGAATAGGTTCTTAAATGAACTCTTTCACCTTACCTTTGTTTTTTAAATTAATTTTCCCACTTGTGATTTTCATCCAACTCCTCCAGCATTTAGAGAGAGGCATGGAAGCCTCCCTGTTATAGTTGTAGTGGCCTGGGCTAGGTGGATCTCTAAGGCAAAAGTCTACAATATATAACCCATAAAACTGCCAAGTAAGATCTGAATCAGATTAATATGCAATTGAGAAATATTAAACAATATAAATTAGAATACAATAGAATATATATATATATATATATATATATATATATATATATATATATATAATATGTTAGTATCTGGTTTTCTAAGTCAATTTGCCTCTGGCAGGGACCCTTGTCTATGGTTTAGTGACCCAGAGTTCTCTTGAGTTTGACACTACTGCTCTTAAAGAAGAGAAAGAATTAATCCATGCCAAAGTCACTAGTATGGGACAATTGAGGCTTTGATCCTGGGCACTGAAATTTAGAAGGCACAAATACAGTTTCACACTCCTTTAATAGCTAAGAAACATCTGAGCTTAGCACCCAATTAGCAGGAATACCTCATTTATTGGAAATTACCAGATGGTATTTTCCTATCAGTCCAATACCCAGAAAGCTCCCTATTCTTCCTCCCCACCAGTGGCAATCTTCCAAACAATGACTTTTCAAAGTCCTAGAGTCTTATTACCCAGGAAACCCTTGTGCCCCAGGTCCTCTCCACCATCATCCAGACTAAAATTGATTTTAAAAGTTAATATAAGGGAAGTTCTACATTGCCCGTGTTTTGTGAAGTTTGTGCTGAGACAAACACTATCAGTTATGACCCTGCCCCAGGGTTAATGTCACATACCTGAGTCCAGTTCAATCAGCAGACACCAGCAGTGGCAGAGGTCACCTTCATTTCTCCACTCAGCACATCTGTGCTATGAACCTGAAGAACAGGGTAGGCTCATTACACAGCCCGTGGGCCGCTCGGTTAGTTAGGTTACTCATCTGTAAGAGGTGGCTAGCACATGCTGAATCAGCACCACGGCCAGAGCTCCCCTTGAGTAGGGATTCAGTAATAAGAACTGATATTCATGTGTTGCTTCGAAGTGAAAAAATTCCATACATTATATTGCTTGAACCACGCAGCAACCTTGAATTTTAGGTACTGCAGGCATAACTGTCATCATTTTACAGATATGGAAACTGAGGTTCAGAGAAGCTAAGTAACTTGTCTGTGGTCATCCAGTCAAGAAGTGTCAGAGGTGAGACTTGAACTTGAACATTCCTGACTCCAAGTACAAGATTCCTTCCATTATACCAGAGATGTCAAATATGCAGCTCATGGGAAAAACAGATTAGAATGTAATGGGGGTATATTGGGGAAAATAAATGAATGAATGAATAACAAAAAATCAATCAATAAATAATCATGTTTTCTAAGTCAACATGTGGTCCATCAGAAATGCTTATGTACCATTTAGGCCCCTTTTCTATTTGAGTGTAAGATAGCTCCAAGTCAACCAATCAATTAACAAGCATTTATTAAATATCTATTTTATCATAACTTTGTAGGACACTGGATAGAGTACTGGCCTGGAGGAAGAAGGACTCATCTTCATGAGTTCAAATCTAAACTCAGATACTTACTAACTGTATGACCCTGGGCAAGTCAGTTTCCTCATGTGTAAAAAGAGCTAGAGAAGGAAGTAGCATACGACTCTTTGTTCAAAAAAAAAATCAATGTGGCCACACAAACTATTTTCTATCTATTTAAATCTATTTTCTGTCTCTCTTTGAAAGTAAACTCCCCAAAAATAGATTTAAATGGATAGAAAATAGTTTTAAAAATAATAATTTGGCAGGAGAAGCATGTTGAGAGCTTCACTGAGTCAGGGATTCATGTCTGCATTAGTCTCTCACATTACATCATCCAGAACTGGACTGGCACACAGTGAGGACCAGTAATAGTTTATCAATTAATTAAACACCCTTGTCCCTCAATAGCCATGTTCAATTGTCATTTGTCATGGAAAATAAGGAAATACAATCCTCCACTGTTTCTATTTTTTTTTCTCCAATCAGGAAGCCTTTGTTTTTTTCCTCTCCCTCCTTTCTCCCCACCCCCACCTTTAGTGAAAAAAAAAAGAAAAAGAAAAACAGAACTCTTTAACAAATTTGCATAGTTAAGCAAAGCAAACTCCTTCAATGGTCATGTCTGAAAAATAAGTTTTGTTCCGTACTTGAGTCCATCATCTCTCTATCTGGAGGAAGTTTTACATACTTCATCACTGGTCCTCAGGTTGAATGCTTGATCATTGGGTTCCTAAGTCTTTTGTTGAAAGTGAACTTTTGGAAGAACATGACAATGTTTTTCCTGTATGATGCTGAATGTATTGAATGTTGCCTTCAGTGCCTCCCTTTCCCCAATCATTTTATGTTACAAAAGAAAACTCATAGGGCTTTGAATAGTTCCAGGAACTCACCTATTCTCTTTATTGTATTTCATCAGACACATTGTAGAAGCTTAAGAAATGTTAATTAACTGATTAATAAAAAAAGATTCAGTTTTCTTTGGTCTGCTGTAAATGGCTATGCTATTTTTTTAAGCATCCTTTTTCATTTTGTTAAAAATGTACCTTATCTAATGTGTGTAACCTACCTGAATTCACTCAAATTCTGGGTCATGTAATATAAGAGGAGAGACTATATATGCATTTGTATGTCTGTATGTGTGTGTGTAGTGTATATGATATATGATATATATGTATTGTGAATATAACTATATCTATATCTTGTTATTCAATGTGGATATGTATAATTGTGTTGTTGTCATTCAGCTATGTTCAACTCTTTGCAACCCCATTTGGGGTTTTCTGGGAAAAGAAACTGGAGTGGTGAAAAGAAACTGGAGTGGTGAATATACTGTGAACCCTAAAACTGTAAAAACTTTAAAAATATAGGATCAAAATAGAAGTTACATAAAATATAGGTTTGACATGAAGTTCAATTCTCTGGGATTTACCATCTATCTGTAGGTGGAGACCATTAAGGTAAATGACCAAACTGGAACTGGGAGAGATAGAGGAAACATTATTAACTTCCTTTGTGGCCTAGCAAAGATTGCACAATATCAAGCTGCTCAAATTGCTCCTCAAAGACTGTCTTCCTTGTACAATACTATCTGATGAATTATTATCTCTTCCTGGCAGGACAAATCTTCTAGCATCATTTTTTCCCAAGTTTGTGATTAACCTAGGGGGAGATACCCAGGTGTCTTGACTTATTACCTAGTGGTAAGGTGACTTGAGATATGAAGGCTGAGTACTTTTTTAAAGAAATCAAGACTTTTTACCAAAATATTGTTTTGAGAAACTCATTATACGTTGACAATACATACACACATATATATGTATACATGCATATGTATACACAGATATGTTATCTGTAGAATTGTGAGACACATGCATATCACCTACTGATGGCATGTGTCACCCTCTTGAGTGGACAAATAAACTACAATGTACTTGTCTATAAACTGTGCTGGCTTATTTCTGTGATGCCTAACAAGGAGCCTGAAAATTCTTGCAATCATTTCAAAATTGTTTATCTTTACGATGCTGTTGTTATTGTATGAATTTCCCTGTTTCTGCTTGTTTCACTCCAAATCAATTAGTATATGTCTTATCAGGTGTCTCTGAAACTATCTGTCCCTTTAGTCACTTCTTATTGGACAGGAATATTCCATTATTTATTCATTCCTTCCCCAACTGATGGTCATCCCCTCCACTTTCAAGTCTTTACTGCCGTGATTAAAGATTGCTGCAATATTTTTGTATATATGAATCCTTTTCCTCCTTCTTTGATTTCTTTGCTTCATTTATATAATACTTGCTAAACACTGGTGACTGTGCAAAGCACTTTACAACTCTGGAAGGTAGATGATATTCTTATTCCCATTGCATAGACAGATGATTAAACTGAGGCAAATAGGTTAAAAGATTTGCCCAGGGTCACACAGCTAGTAAGTGTCTGAGGCTGGATTGACTGTCTTCCTGATTCAAGGTCTGATATATCATGCCACCTAGCTCTGATTCTCTTGGCACAATCCTTCCCTGACCATGGCTTAGCAATCATGAGTAGACTTTAAGCTTCTTAAAGTATGGGGGTGGCTAGGTGGTGCAATGGATAAAGCACCAGCCCTGGAGTCAGGAGTACCTGAGTTCAAATCCAGCCTCAGACACTTAATAATTACCTAGCTGTGTGGCCTTGGGCAAGCCACTTAGTCCCATTTGCCTTGCAAAAAAAAAAAAAAAAAAGGTAAGTGTGGTTCTTCTTTTCATCATATGCATAGCACCTAAGATAGTGCTTTGTATGCTGTTGTTCAGTCTGTCCTGTTGTTCAGTCATTCAGTTATGTCAGATTCTTCATCACTCCATGGACCATACTGTCCTTGGGGTTTTCTTGGCAAGGATGCCTGAATGGTTTGTCATTTCCATCTCCAGTGAATTAAGGCAAACAGAGGTTGGATGACTTGTCCTGTCACACAGCTAATAAGTGTCTGAAATCAGATTTAAATTCATGTCTTCCTAACTCTAGGTCTAGCACTCTATTCACTTAGGAACCTCATGACTTACACAGAGTAAACCATAAATATTTGTGGAATGGAATGGAATTATAGCTAAAATACTCATCTTCTGTTGCCCAACTAGGGACAATAATCAATTCTCAACTTGCTTAGGCAGGTCCTTGGGCACCAGATCCAATCCATCCTTGGGCCTTGATGGGTATTTCCCTGACTGGAACTTAGGCTTCACTGGAAAAATATTGGGGATGAGACCTGGTTCATATAACTCATGAAGCCCCTGAAAATGGTGGTTGCTGACTCTAACCAAAAGAGCTGTAACACTCAGACCACTTTCATATTGTGCTTCTAGAGGTGAAATTCTTGGACTGGTGCAAGACAGACCAGAGTGAAAGCATTTGCCAAGAATGTTTTCCTTTATCAAATATGAAAGTTGGAAGTTCAGAGATGATCAGATACTGCCTTAATTCTAACTAGAAATGATGCCAACTAGCAATCTGGTGGTACTATTCACATGATCCATCAATCAGCATCTAAGAAACCAAGATCTTTGGGTTCCCAGAGCAGCATAGTTGAAGGTAGAAAGTCTGAGAGGAAAAGTCATATCAGGTTGTCATATTTTGTCACGATAAATTACAGGCTGGTACTTGCCCAGCATTTATGGTGCACCTAGGTGCCTTGCTTATATGGGAGAAAAAGAAACCAATTCAAAAGCCAAGAGATTCCCACATCACTTGTAGTTTTATTTCCTATTAAATATGGAATAGTTCTGGAAAAGGCAAGTGATTGCATTCCTTGCACAGCATACCCCTCATTATAAGAACCATAATTGTATAAATCATATCACTAGTAACTTGATCGGTGTAGTCCTCTTCAAATCCAAAGAGCTACTATCTTTATTATTATTATCATCATAAGACAAAATAGAATGTTAGGACTCAGAGAATAATATAGCTGGAAGAAACTTCAGAGATCACCCATTGTTACCTCTTCATTTTTTAAAAAAAGAACTCTAAGATTCCAGGTAATGAAGAGATGTGCCCACCATGATCAAACAGAAAGTTAGTAGAAAAGCTGTTATTTCTTTTTTTAAGTTTTTGCAAAGAAGTGGGGTTAAGTGACTTGCCCAAGATCACACAGTGAGGTAATTATTAAGTGTCTGAACTCCAGTCTTCCTGATTCCAGGGTGAACACTGTGACACCCAGCTGCCCCTGGAGCTGCTATTACAACCCAATACTCTTGACTTTGTCCAGAATTCTTTTCACCTCATCCACCTGCTTCTCATTTTCTTACATTTCTGCCCAAGGCTAATTAGCATTTCGAGCATCCAAAGGGAACAGAAGCCATCATTTAAATAAATGGAATTAAAAAAATCAGTTTCCCTTGAGTAGCATGTCCCAAGATTTATGCCATAAGCTCCAGGGAATTAAGGCAATGAAAACTAAAACAACACAAAAGATCACACATCATCCTCCTGAATGTCCCCTTTGGCAGCCTTATGAGATTCCTTTCTGAGGCTGAGTGTTGAACTTCTATACTCATCCTGCCACACTTAAGGGCACACTACTTCAGTAAGGGGAAATATACCTCATCAAGAGGCAAGAGACCTGAATTCTAAGTCTCCACTCACTACCTATAGCTGTGGGACAAGAGATTCAGTTTCTTCGTGTCCATGGCCTTATTAATAAACTAAGGATAGCTGCAGGAAAAGCTCACAGTTAAAGAGCAAAGCCTTTTTTCCCAACAAGAATTTTATTTTTTTTTTATCACAACATCTGGCACATTTACAACAAGCATTTATAAAATGCTGACTAGATGCTACTGGGGATACAAAGGATGTACAAAGAATGAAACAATCCCCACTCAAAAGAAACTTACTTTTAATGGGAGAGATAACAAGGGCATATAAAAACATATACATAAGTGAGCAAATTACAAGGTAGTTTAGTCTGGAAGACACTAGCATTTAAGGCAGGGGAGGCATCAGGAAAGGCTTCATGCAGAAAGTGGAATAGGGTAGGAATAGGGACTGGATCTATGATCTAGGGAATGTCTGACCAAGGAAGCTCCCTCTACCAAGATAGGATGGCATTTTGGCATTTAGAGAGTTGTCCAGGGTACTGAGATTTCTGTGACTTGACCAGTGTTACAGACCATGGAGGATCAACCGTGGAATAAGAACTTTGGCTTTCCCAGTCTTTCAGAATGCTTCTCTCTCCCTCTCCCTCTCTCTCTCTCTCTCTCTCTCTCTCTCTCTCTCTCTCTCTCTCTCTCTGCCTAGATGTCTTTGCTTTTCTCTCTCTCTCTGTTTTCCAGTCTCTCTTTTTCTGTTTTTTCTGTATATGTGTGTCTTTCTGTTTCTTTCTGTAACATCCTCTGTCACTCTCTCCACATTTCTGTTTCTGTCACTGTTTTTCTTTGTCTCTTACTCCCCTTTGACCTTTCCCTGTGTGTACTTCTCTATTTTTGTCTGTTTCTGTCTCTGTCTTACACATACACACCACCCACACACACACACACACACACACATACACACACAGACCACAAATACACATCCTCTGCCAAGCTGCTTCTCCAACACAGAAGAAGCACTCACTAAGTATTATTTGTTGAATAGAGAAAACCCTGTGAAACAAGGTGAGTAATATCTCCATTTTAGTGAATGAAGACACTGAAACTTAATGGTATAGCGTGATTTTACTCATTAGACAATATCAGTAAGAACTTATTATCAGGGGGGCAGCTAGGTTGCTTAGTGGATAGAGCGCTGGCCCTGGAGTCAGGAGTACCTGGGTTCAAATCCGGTCTCAGACACTTAATAATTACCTAGCCGTGTGGCCTTGGGCAAGCCACTTAACCCCATTTGCCTTGCAACCTCCCCCCCAAAAAAAAGAACTTACTACCATTTGAAGGAGGAAGGCTGAGCTAAATAATGTTGGGAGTTTCCTTCTATAGTCAAGATCTAGTATCCTAGAATCAGGGGAAGGCACACAGACTTTAGAGTGGCAGGAAAAACGGGAGGTTGCCCGAAAGTCAGACATTGGTTTGAGTCCCAGCTTAGACACATACTGACCACACAGCCCCAACTTCTCTGGGGCATCCAGGCCACTCTCTAAGACTAAATTGCAGAATCCAATTAAATCTGCATGCATAGAGAAAGTTTAGTTCCCTATGACAATGCACGTTGCTTACACAGAGCAAAAGAAGAGGAAAAAAAAGATAGAATTCAGAGTTGAGGATGTATGTATTTGTATTATTTAAATGTATATATTTATATATAACTTTAATCAGAAAGTAACTGGTTTCCTTTGTAATATTATGTATTTTATTTTATGTATTTAACAAGATTATCTTAAGAAGGGAACCATAGACTTCATCAGACTAACAAAGGGATCCAAAACACAGAAAAGGTTAAGAAGCCCTGATTTGAGGGCAGCTAGGTGGCCCAGTGGATAAAGCACCATCTCTGGAGTCAGAAGGGCCTGGGTTCAAATCCAGCCTCAGACACTTAATACCTAGCTATATGACCTTGGGCAAGTCACTTAATCCTATTGCCTTGCAAAAAAAGAAAATGAAACCTTTATTTCATCTACTTCCCATATTTTACAGATGAGGAAACTGAGACCCAAAGAGATTAAGTCAAAGGATCTTAAGACTATAAATCTAGAGGTGAACATGTCTAGGGACATTAAGGTCCGCTGGTTCAATCCCCTCATTTTATTGATGGAGCTCGGAGAAAGTAAGTGACTTGCTAAAAGTTACATAAATGGTAAGTAAATATCAGGAGGCCTGGCACCAAGTCTGGTATGCTTTTCTCCCTACCATGATGCCATCCAACTATGAACACATTCAATTCAATTAATTTCATTAAAAAAAAAAACACTTGGTTGATAGAGCCAAAATGGGGTTTTAGGGGCAGCCCCTCAGCTGAACTTTCCCAACATTCCTTTCCAAACAACTTAAAAGTAATGGCTCAAATAAAATTTTAGAGTAGCAGAGCCAACAAAAAGTCAGAACGAGATATTTTTCCTAGTCTAAGAAAACTTAAGAAGTCATAGGAAAAAAAAAAACACACCAGAGTTGAGTTCTGTCTGGAGCCTAGACAACAATGGCAACAGGAGCTTCAGGAGCTCACAACTCAGAGAGGCTGAGGGGGTTGGACAACTACTCAGAAGGAGATGATGAAGGACCTTTTGCTGGCAATGAATAGAGTTGGTGCTGATTTGAAACTTTATTGCCCATATCAACTTCTGGGTTGCAGTTATAGGGTGGAGAGGGGCATTGTGGATAGTCACAAGGGAGCAGTTCCCAGGACCAAAACTGCCTATTTCAGACAGGTGCAGGGGAACAGGAGTCCTTGGTTGGGGAAAGACCAAGAGAGCAATCACTACACCTCCCCCAGGATCACATCACTTTGGAAGTACCAAAATCTTTCAGATTCCCAGAACAAGCTCTGAAAATAGCAGCCTGAAAAACCCTGAAATTTGGAACAGTGCCTACCTACTCCAAGGTGAGCAGAGCACAACTTTAACATAAAAAGTTCAAAGTCAAGAAACAGACCAATAATGAATAACAAAAAAAATGCATTTGACCATAAAAAGCTAGTGTAGTATCAGGGAGGAGCAAGATATAAATGCAAAAGAAGACAACAATGTGAAAACAGCTACCAAAAATCACAATGAAAAATGCTTAATGGTCCCAAGTTCAATAAAAATTATAGGAAAAAAAGTTATAGAAAAAGATGAATGGTAGAAGGAAATTTGGAAAAAGAAATGAGAGTGATATCAGAAAATTATGAAAAATTAATTAATTAAAATTTTAAAAATTAATTAATTAAAAGCTTGGGAAAAGAGGTACAAGGAATAATGAAGAAAATTAATCCCTAAAAAAACAAAATTAGCTTAAGGCACAAAAATTCACTTAAAAGGCAGAAAAGGTCAAAAGGAAAATGATGTACAAAAAAAGCACTGAAGAAAAGAACACCTTATAAAAAGAATTGGCCAAATAGAAGAAGAATCTCACTGAATAAAAAATTCCTTAAAAATTAGAACTAAGCAAATGGAAGCTGATCAATGACTCTATGAGACATCAATAAACAATTTTGTAAAAGTCAAAAAAATTAAAAAAAGAAAAGAAACAACTGACCTAGAAAATTGTTCCAGGAGAGATAATTTAAGAATTAATAAACTACCTGATAATTATAAAGAGAGAACCTAGACATCTTATTTCAAAAAATATCAAGGAAAATTGCCCTTAGATTCAAATGGAAATTGAAAGAATCTATCAATTACCTCCTGTAAATGGTCCCAAAATGAAAATTTCCAGAAATATTATCACCAAATTCCGGCACTCCCAGGCCAAAGAAAAACTATTTCAAGCAGCCAGTAAGAATAATTCAAATATCATGACCCCTCAGTCAGGATCACACAAGATTAAGCAGCTTCTATGTTAAAGGAGTGAGGGACTTGAAAAGACACAAAGAGTTTAAATAAAGAGTTGGAGTAGAATCTAATATGCTTTCACTGAAGTAAAAAAGGCTGGGCTAGCAATGCAAAAATGTACCCAATTAAAAGAGATAATCAGGAAAACTACATTTCGCTATACACAATAAAGTAACAAAAAATTGTTGCAAGTTTCATTGATAAAGACCTCATTTCTCAAACATAAACTGAATATAGAACTGTCAAATTTATAAAAAAATAAAATAAAAGCCATTCTCAATTGATAAATGGTCTATGAATATAAATACATAATTTCTAGAAGAAATCAAAGCTATCTAAATTTGCATAAGAATGCAAATTAAAATATCCCTGAGGTACCACTCATACCTGTCTGAATTAACAAATGCTAAAGGGGATGAAGAAAAAGAAGGTAAACTAAAGACCTTTTGATGTTGTTGTGAACTGGTCCAAACATTCTGGAAAACAATGCCCAAAGAACTAAAAAATTGTGAATACCCTTTAATCCAGCAATGTCACTAATGGATCTGAATCCCAAAGAAGACAAAATAAAAGCAAAATTTATAGCAGCTTTTTTTGTGGTGGTAAAGAATTGGAAATCAAGGAGATGTTCATCAATTAGGGAATGCAAGAACAAGTTGTAGCATATGATTGTGATGGAGTTCTAATGTGCTATGGGAAATGATGAGAGAACTGATTTCAGAAAAAAACATGTAAAGACTTATATAGACTACTGCAAAGAGAAGTGAGAACTGGGGTTTGTTGTGGACAGTAAGAGTAATATTGTGATGATAATCAACTGTGAAAGACTTGGTTACTCTGTTAAATGCAATGATCCAAGATAATTCCGAAGGACTCATGATGAAAAAAATACCATCCATCTCCAGAGAGAGAACTGTACTCTGAGTGCAAATTAAAGAATAATTTTCTCATTTTCTTTATTTTTTCTTGCTTTTTTGAAATATGGTTAATATGGAAATGTGTTTTGCATGATTTCACATGTATAATTAATTTCATACTGCTTGCCTTTTTAAAGGGTGGGGATGGAGAGAGAGAATTTGGAACTCAAATTCAAATAGAAAATAATGTTTAAAGTAAATAAATTATAAATTTGAAAAATAAACACTCACTGAAATTCTTTGTTTTTAACATTACACATTATATATACATTCATATTTATATGTATATATCTGTATCATATATGTATATGTATATATATATAGCCATGTTCTTTTCCTATGCCTAGCTATTGAACTATCTTTAAATAAATTTTGAAGAAAGGAAGTAAAAGTTCAGCAAAACTAAATACCTTTTTTAAACAACATATTTTAAAAGTATGTTATATGCATTATCTCACACTCCTATTCCAATTCTATTCTCAGTTCTATTAAAGTTTTATTTTTTAATTAACAGCAAGCTATTTTCTCTCTCATTCCTATCTGCCTCCCCATTGGTAAAAGACACAGAATGGAAAAAAGAAAAGTCATTTAACAGATATATAGTGAAGGAAAACACATTTTTCCTCATTGACCATGTTCAAAAACAATATATCTCCTTCTGCATCCTAGACTATCATCATTCTGTCTGGAGGAAAGTAGAACATTTCATCACTGGTCCTCTGGAGTCATAGATGGTCATTGCATTGATTAGAGCCCTTAGAGCTTTCAAGTTGTCTTTGTAGTGTTGTTGTATAATTTTTTCTTTATTCTGCTCATTTCATTTTTCATTAGTTAATCATTTTACTCTGACTCATAAGTCTACATTCCCTGCCCCGATCTCTCTGCCAACCTCTAGTCTCACATCTACAACTACTTTTCAAACATCTCAAACCAGATATACAGTAGACAATTGTAAAGTCAACATATGCTAAACTGAGTTCATTGTCTTTCCCCCTGAACTCTACTTCCCTATTACTGTTAAGGGCAATACTATATTCTCAGTCCCCAGGCTCACAATTAGGAATCATCCTAGACTCCTTACTCTGTCTCATCCTCCACATCCTAGCCAAGAATAGCAATTTCACCTTTGCAACATCTTTCAAATATAGTCCATTTTCTCTTATGATACTTCATCATTTCACAACTGGAATATTATAATAGCTGTTGGTGGGTCTGCCTACCTCAAGTCTCTCCCTACTGCAATTCATCCTCCCTTCAGTCACCAAAGCGATCTTCCTAAAGTTCACACACACACACACACACACACACACACAAACACAAACACCTCCATACTCAATAAACTCCAGTGGCTTTCTATTACCTCCAAGAGTAAATACAAAATGCTGTTTGACATTCAAAGCCCTTTATGACCAACTCCCCTTCTATCTTTCTGGTCTTCTTACATCTTATTCCCTGACTCATATTTTTTGATCCAACAACATTGTCCTCCTGGTTGTCCCAACAAGGCATCTTCTCTGATTGATCCCCATGTCTGGAATGCTTTCTCTCCTCTACTTCAACTACTGATTTCTCTGGTTTCCTTTAAGTCCCAAGTAAAATCCTACCTTCCTCAGAAAGCCTTCCTTAATCCCTCTTCATTTCAGTGCCTTTCCTATTTATCCTGTATATAGCTTGTTTTGTATTTATTTGTTTGCAAGTTGTCTTCCTCATTCTATTTTAAGCTTCTTGAAGGCAGGCTTTGTCTTTTGCCTTTTCTCATATACCCAATACTTAACATAGTATCTGACATAAGTGTTTAATAAATGTTTATTGATTGAATATACTTATAATTCAATTTGCTTCAACAAATATTCATGAAGACCCTATGAGGTGCCCAACACTGATGAGATGGGAGAGTAGGGGGATGTAGTTGTGGTTGATGCATAATGGATTATTCTTCTGGGTGAGTGGAAAGTGTCCCCCATTTTGACAGACTAATGAAAATGGACTTGTTGGTTGGGTGGTATCCTCTAACACTCAGAATAACAATTGACATTTTAAGGGAATATATCCATTGACATCCAACTTGCTGTATCTAATTTGCTAAATGCCAATTAAATGCTTGAGCATTCCTTATCACTAGGATGTATTCTCTGAATCTCATTACAGATTTTTCATTGCTTATATAACTATGACTTAATTACCAGGCAGCTCCATTTATCTTCAGCAGGAAGGGACTAACTCCCGGAAACAGATGATAGATCATCTCTATGTGACAGCCGCCGGTCACATAAATTATGAAATTACTAGAGGCAGTTGAAGGATTTTGGAAACGATGAAGTTAAAGGAATCAAGTGTCTCCATGAAGTCTACAAGATGTTATAAAATATTGCCTGCATTTTTAAATTTGGGCTAACTTGGAAAACCTTTTCCTATACAGAATGACTTTGAAGGAATCAAAATGGGTCTCACTTTTTTTTTTACACATTCTGTATTAAGTGATTTGCCCAGTCACATAGCTAGTATGTGTGTCTAAGGCTGGATTTGAACTCAAGTCCTCCTGAGTCTGGGACCAGAGTTCCATCCACTGCACTACCTAGCTGACCCAGGTCTCACTTTTGACAAAACAAAAATGACTCCTAAGAAATTTTCGTATATTGAATATTATCTTCCTGAAGCCCTTCCATAAAAATGAAGATAAGTTCCTGTGACACAAATAAACAAACACCCAAATAGATAAATAAATAAAATATGAGGACCTTAAAGCATAATAATATTTAAGAATTCAGACTTTTTCAAGATTGAGTCTTACAGACTGGAAAGGCAAAACCAGTTACTCATGACCATGATCCCAATACTAGTAAGCACAAAAGTTTTATCCTGCTCTTGTTTTACCCAACTTGCACCAGTTTGCCCCTCCTTAGGCAACCTCCCGGTGACATCCCTTCCAATAGGCTCATCCTATTGGTGCCAAATGTAATATATTCACCAAGTCAGCTTTAGCCCTGTTGCAGCTCAGAACTCCCCAACTCACATCAACCATTAGTCTCAACCTCCCCCAGGAGCAGGGTTTTACAGAAATTTACCACTACAACTGGCAAATTCAAAAAAATTTTAAAAGATTAAATATTTTTAAAATATGTAATTGAATGATAAGATATGAATGAAATCACTAAACCTGAATCTGAATCCTTCATATGCTTACTAGCTGTGTTTTCCTGGGAAATTTCCATCAGCCTCAGTTTCTTCATCTGTAAATTAGAAATAATAACAGTTATGATACTGGGGTTGTTGTGAAGACCAGTGAGATAAGCATTTTGTGAATGTGCTATATGTCAGAGATTGCTGTCACCACCAACAAAAGATCATAGATTTTGAGCCAGAAGAGACCTTGGAAGCCATCTCATCCAACCCTCTCATTTTACAGGTGAGGAAAATGAGGACAGAGTAATTAAGCAGCATGCCCACAGGTTCATAGGTTCATGAATCCAAATCCAGGTGTCTTTCCACCATCCACAGTGTCATGGAAAGAGTTCCCTTGAGCCAGAGGATCAAGGAGTCTCACTTCTAAAGAGAGTCCTGTCTTTTTGATCTTAGGCAACTCATTTCATTTCCCCTGGGCCTCAGTTTCCACATCAGTAAATTGAAGGAGTTAGGCTAGATGGCTTTAGCAGTCCCTTCCCAGCTAGAGATCTTTGATCCTAGGACTTATAATAAGCTATTTTATATAATTTATATAAGCTAACATTTATAGGCACTGTGCGAAGTGTTTTGCAATTATTACCTCATTTGATTCTCATAACAACCTTGTTGTCAGATACTGTCATTAAAACCATTTTACAGTTGAGGAAACTGGAGCAAACAGCATTTAATTAACTTGCCCAGGGCCATGCTGAGGCTAGATTTGAACTCAGATCTTCCTGACTCCAGGCCCCGTGTTCTAGCCACATCACCACCTCATCAGATTTTATTCATGGCAGGTATCAGGTACAATGTTTCTCAAAACTCTGCTGTTAACAAAGGTGAAAAATGGCATAACCTCTGTCCCCAAGAATATAAATTCAATGGGGTTAGGAGGAACTTGGGATAGTTACAAGATAAACAGATAATGAAAGATAAAGCATGGGGAGGGTTGAGAAAAGGTCTAGACAACTGTTAGTAGGAACTTTGGAGAGGGAGAAAACCTTCAGGTGGTAGCAGGTGAAGTCCCTGTCTTGGAGGACAGAGGAGAAATTTGTCTTTATGTGGCAATGGTTGGGGAATTTTTATTTACTATTGTGTACCCAGCCATGGGATGCCCTCTGGTACAGCTTGACCTCTCTCTCTCTCTCTCTCTCTCTCTCTCTCTCTCTCTCTCTCTCTCTCGCTGCCTTGTGACATTGGAGCTGAGAAGTGAGACCTTATCTTATGAGGTCTGAGAACTGTTCTCTCCCCCCTACCTTCCTCATAGTGAAAAGATAACTCTCCAAGCTCAGATTTGGAAGAGCTTAACCATTCAGCAGGGAGCCAGCTGGGACAACTCCTTACCTCTTCAGGCCGCTGGGACCTCCAACCCTCTGCATGGCCCTGTTTGCAAAAAATATCTGCAGAAGGGTGTCTCCCCACACCAGGCCAGGGACACCTTGAGTTTTTACACCCATCTTTGGCTCAGAATTCTCCTCCAGGGGGATTCTGTTGCAGCAGGTTTTTGTGTATGTGCATTTTTAATTCATTTATTCAGACTGGGATACTGTGTTTATTTTCAGTGAATACCCTTCAGCTATAATATCCACATAGGATACCAGAGTGCTGCCTATTATTCATGTAATTTGAACCATTTCTGAAAATGGTTTCATTCTTACTGAAAGGATCAACATAACTTTACTAAAATGAAGGTGGGATGAGAGAGAGAAAAGTGATCACCTTGAGAGAGGTGCCCACAGGCTTTTAACAGAAGAGAAATGCAGAAGAAATTATTAATATGATGTTTGACTCTTCTGGTAAAGTTTGTTATATAACTATATCATTTTGGTTTATATTTAATATATAATACTATATTTACTATATAATATATTATTATTAAGACAAATAATTATGATTATTGTCATACAATCTTGAAATAATAATCTCATTCTCATCTATTTTTATGGAGTTGAGATAAAAAAATGAAGACGACAAGTCACTATTCTACTATTACTCCTTCATATTGTCAAAATACAATAAGATTCGCAAAACTATATAATCATAGTAAAAAGGCTGATTTCTTTAGAGAGTACTTAGCTTTCATATCAGTCACCTTAACAATTTAGTAAGAGATTAAGAATCCTGGGTATCTCTCCCTACATTAATTACAAACTCAGGAGGAGAGTGATCAGGGTGCTGGGAGACTTGCCAGAAAGAGAAACACGAAATCCAATACTATTGGACAAGGACGATAGTCTTTGAGGAGCAGTTTTGGGCAGAGATAGTAGACAACCTTCATTGTCCGGCCATCAAAGAGGTTAATAATTTTCCCTATTCTCTGTTTTCGCATAAAAGTTCAACTCATTCCCAGTTCAGGTTGATCATGACCTTAATGGCCATGACCTACAGTTGGAGAATAAAACTTAAAATGCCTAACCTATGATTTCTGTCACTATTTAACCCTATTTTTCAAGGTTTTCACAGTTTTAAGAGTTCACAGTATTTCACGTTTTGTGGCCTATTATACAAATAGATAAAATAACTAAATTTTTCCTAATAAGATATTATGAGGGCAGCTAGGTAGTACAGTAGTATAGCATATCAAAATTGGATTAAGAAGACTGAGTTCAAATTTAACATCAGATTAGCTTGTGACCTTGGGCAAGTCACTTGACCCTTTTGCCTCAGTTTCCTCATCTGGAAAATGAGCCAGAGAAGAAAAGAACAAACCTCTCCTGTATCTTTGCCAAGAAAACCCCAAAAGGGTCACAAAGAGTTGGACAAGACTGAACAATAAAACTTGGGATAATTATTACTGATATCAATGCAGCTGATTTAGAGAGCTGATCTCAGAGCAGGAAGACATGGACTCCAATCCTGTCTCTGACACAGAATTGACTGACATGTCTAGGAGTGAGAGGTAACTTTCTGAAAATGTACATTGAAGAGAGGATGCCAATTTGCGTTGGCAGAAGGAACTTCCTTCCTGGAAATTCCCTATACCAAGGAAATCACAGAGCCAGATTCTATCCTTTTTATCATCATCACAAGATCAAATAGCCAGAATTCTAACCAGATGCTTAGTATTTTTCATAAGCTAATAAAAAAGTCTCCATACTACAAACCCTTTTTTACTTTCAGTCCTTGATTACTCAACAAATAGCTGTCTTGGAATTGGAAAACTGTTGCCATCAATTAACTAGTCAACCCACTAGCTTTTATTAAGACTCAACTATGGGTGCAACTAGGTGGCGCAGTGGGTAGAGCAATGGCCCTGGAATCAGGAGGATCTCAGTCCAAATCCAGTCTCAGACACTTAATAATTGCCTAGCTGTGTGACCTTGGGCAAGTCACTTAACCCCATTGCCTTAAATAAATAAAAAAAATTTTTAAAAAGATTCTACTATGGACCAGACCCTGTGTATCTGGAGATACAAAAAAAAAAAAAAAAAAATTAAAAACTTGCTTCCTGCCCTCAAGAAGCTAATGAAGTGACAATATGAAACAGCTAACATATAAGCAGCAAAAATGGGAGATTAGAGACAAAACTGTTGCCCACATTGTGTAAGGCACACAACTCTTGAAATACCCACAAAAATATTAAGAACTGTTTTTCTAATAGATGTTGCCATACCAAAAATTATGTGGAATGAAAAGGTCTCAAAATATAGAAATCCAGTGAAAGAAGTGAAAACTGTGAAAGAGAAAGGAGTATAAAGCATGTCCATCATCCTGTCTGCTACTGGAGATGAGTGCTATGGAAGATGGGCCTACATGCAAGCATTTTAATTCAATTGTACCGACATATTGGTTTTTGTCCTTTGTTATTGAAGAAGACCAAAAATGACATCACTATGTTTGAGACAAATTACAGTGGGTCCAACTGTAGCTGACCAGATCAAAATGAGCACAGGTCAGGCATAAATAGTCCATATGAACACTTGGGAATTTACTCTATATTTACATATCCAAGTTTCCTATGAGCTGCTTCAATTCTGCCTTCCTCATAGAGTGCAGCACCCTCAAAGATGACATATAGCAGGTGCTTAATAAATGTCTTTTGATGACCTAATGACTTTTTATCTGAACTCCATCAAAAATGGAACAAAATAAATAACATCACAACAATGATAGTATAGAGACTGAGGGCTTTGAACCTGAATCCAAAGTTCACATTTAAACCCGTAGATGAAGGTAATGTCTAGAAATACTTTCATCTCCTCCAGGCAAAACACATCAAGCATAAAGAAATCAAAAAGAAGGCTGAAGCTGAATACATTAAGAGATTTTTCTGGCATCCTGAAATCAAAACTGAATGAGAACATGTTTAAAATAATTAACACCTATGCAGCAGCAGACAATGAATGCTTTCCTGATCTCCCCTAAGCCACTCAGCCAGTGCCTCCCTTCTGAGATTTCCTTCCCATTCACTTTGTATATATCTTGTATATGTATACTTAATTTTTTTTTCTTTTTTGTTTAATTTTTTTCCTGGGATTGAACTCTATGAAAGCCAGGATTATGTTTCAGTCTTTCTTTATATGTCCAGCATTTAACACAAAGCCTAGCCATGATAATAGTTCATTGACTGATTCATTTGTAAAACTACAAAATGAACCATAACATTTGGAAAGTGGTCCAACAAAAACCTTTGCAAGGGCCTACCACCCTAAGGCAGTTATAAAAAAAAGACTAATCCTTCTTCATCAAAATGGAGGAAGAAAATTGAGAGACATTCTTCAAATCCATTATAAACAACTCAAAAAAGGACATTTTGATAAATAAATGCCAATTAGGGGGTGCCAGGAGGCTTGTGATATAAAGGATGCAGTTCATCTTATGTCTGAGAGTGGTCTACAGGGGTTGAAGAGAGATGGTATATATGTGCCACACTAGGGATTATGGTCTCAGGTCTTCCATAGTCAGGCCATGGACAATCCCTCTTTGGCTTAGTGTCCAGGTTAGTGATAGATGCTGTGAGGACAAACAAGCCCACATTTCCCCTCCCAGAAAACAAATCTGGACCCATGGATTATTATCCCCTTACTTTTCATCTATGACATTACAGAGGAATAGGACAGCACCCAAAAGTGAAGAGCATTGAAAGGAAGGAGATCTTGGGGATGGAAATGATTTTTCTCCATCAGCATTTTAGACTTTAGAGGGATTTTGACAAGGAAGGTGTTTGAGAGCTACATTATTATAGGAAATATCATATCTGAGGGTCCTCTTCAATTAATATGAGAGTAACCTTCTCCAACAGAATTGCTTCCTCAGCTCCCTGAGGACTCTATCCTGGAGCCTTCCTTCCTATGAGGCTAAGGACAAGAAGTTTGGAGGAGGTGAAATCTTCAAAATGTAGCTAGCCCAGTACCTACCAAAAAGTAAGCATTTGGCATATGCTCATTCATTCATTTATTCATTCATTTGTCTTCAGCAACTCCCACTTCCCTTTAAATATCTAGGCCTGGGGATAGCAATGGAGACACAATGGAATCATAGACTCAGAGAAATGTGTCAGAGATACCCCCAAGTGACCCTTGGTGGTCCAAATTGCTACCGTCCTTGCCCCACATAGTCCTAACCTGCCCCCAAATGTCACCCTATAGGAACAAATACAGTTTGCTCATTCCAGATCAAGAGAGATAGCAAGGTAGAGATGGAACTGATGAGGGGACCTGTAGAAACTAGCCTTAACTTTGTCTCTTAGGATCCGTAGCTTCCTTTAAGTAGCATCTCCTACAGGTGGTCCTTCCTGATTGTTGGTCAGTTCTTTCAGTTGTGTCTCACTCTTTCTGATCCTGTTTAAGGTTTTCTTGGCAAAGATACTGGAATGGTTTGTCTTTTTTCTTTTCCAGCTCATTTTACATATGAGGAAACTGAGGAAAGCAGAGTGCCCAAGGACACTCAGTGTCCGAGGCTCTGTCTACTAAGTGACCTAACTACTCCATTCCTGATTCCCTAAATTATTAGTGTCCCTCAAAAAATAGATTAGACTTACTAACTTTGTATATGTTTTAGAGAAGCAGCATGTCCTAATGGAAAGCTTCAGAGTCAGGAAGTCCTGGGTTCAAGATATACATATGTGTATGTAGGTAAATATATATATAATATATATATATATTTACATATATTAGTTGTGACTCAGATGTCAAATTTGTCAAATGGGAATAATAATAGTGCCTCTCTTCAGAATTGTCTTTAAGATCAAATGATTTAATATTTTAAAGACACTTTTCAAGTCTTCAAAAACTACATAAATGCTAGCTATTATTACTATGAAGTTACTTATCCATCTAAGCCTAAGTTTCATCATCTGTAAAATCTGAGGACTAATATTTACAACAATTAACTCACAGGTTTGTGATAAGGAAAGTCCTCTATAAACCCTGAAGCACCACAGAAATGAGAGGTGATGATGTTGGTGATGACAACAGCAACCACCTGAACTTAAGTCCCATCTCTCCCACATCTTGGCTGTGTGACCTAGCCAAGTTACTTAATCTGTCAAAGCTCTCAGAAAATTCTCTAAATCATGATGAAGGTGCTGAACTACATTGGCAGGAGCTCTTCACAAAAAGCTCCATATAATCTCACCCAAAAATAATAATTACAGCAATGACAAACAATAGTGAGAAGGAGAATACTAATTGGTTCAAGAAGTGTAAGGCATTCCTGAATTGACAAATGGTCAAAGTATATGCAAAGACAATTCTTGGATGGAGAAAACAAAGCTATCTATTGTCATATGGAAAATTGTTCTAAATCATTATTGATTAGAGAAATGCAAATTTAAATATCTCTGAGGTGCCATCTCACACTTCTCTGATTGGCCAATATGACCAGAAAGGAAAATGATCAATGTTGAAGGGGATGTGGGAAATCTAGGACATTAATGCATTGTTGGTGGAGCTGTGAACTGATCCAATCTTTCTGGAGAACAATTTGGAATTATGCCCAAAGGGCAATAAAAATGTGCATGCCCTTTGATCCAGCAATACAACTACTGGGTCTGTATCTTGAAGAGAACATGAAAAGGGTTAAAAATCCCACATGTACAAAAATATTCATAGCAGCTCTGTTTGTAGTGACAAAGAACTAGAAATTGAGGGGGTGCCCATCAATTGGGGAATAGCTGGATAAATTGTTGTATATGTATGTGATGGAACACTATTGTCCTATAAGAAATCATGAAGGATTGGATTTCAGAAAAACCTGGAAAGACTTGCATGAACAGAAGCTGAGTGAGATGAACAGAACCAGAAGAACATTATACACCTTAACAATAACATGGAATGATGCTCAACCTTGATAACTTGCTCATCCCATCAGAGCAATAATCAGGGACAATTTTAGGGGATTTGTGATGGAGAATGCTATCTGTATCTGGAGAAGGAACTGTAGAGTTTGAACAAAGACCAAAGATTATTATCTTCAATTTTTAAAAGTTGACAGATGTATTACATAATTTTGATATCTCTAATGGTTTCTTTCTTCCTTTAGGATCTGGTGCTTTTTTTTCTCGTGACATTTAATTTGCATCTATGTATATCATGGAAGCAAATGTAAAGACTATATTGGAGTGTCTTCTGTTGGGGGGCAGGGAAGGAAGGGAGAGAAGGAGGAAAAAAAAATTTGTAAAATTCAAAACCTTACAAAAAATGATTGGTGAAACTACCATCATGTGTAATTGGAAAATAAATAAAATATTTATATAATTTTTTTAAAAGAAATGTAAGGTAAATTCCTGTTGACAGAGACATCATGGGTATGAAGGAGATTTAAGAATATTTACAAAAAGACACTTATTAGTATAAATGTCATAGTTCCCTATTAGATATTAACTTATTCATTGGAGCAGGAACTGCATTCTTTTGGGGGGAGGAGATGAATCAATGAATGAGTAAATCATTGAGTGAGTGAATGGAAAAATCATTTAAGTGTTTACTACATGCAAAGTGCTGAGGATGCCAAAAGAAAAGTAAGACAACCCTTGCTATCAGGGAAGAGAGTTCTGTTATAGAGAGATAAAAAGTGGTCCTTAGGGTGGGGCAGCAGTGCTGATGGCAATGCATCTTCTTCTGTGTCACAGTTATTGAGTCTGGACAGTGCCTAGGACTTTAGTCTGGAGAAGATTCTTTTCTGTGTTTTCAGTAGCTGTCCGTGGAAGCTGAGAAGGCAAGGGAGGAAGTGCCTGAGGAGACAGCTTCCAGATGGTGAGTTCACAAGGTTTGCTACCTCCGCTACCTCTTAAGAGTGACTTCAGGGCTGGGTGCAGGATACCTGCAGGCACAGCTTTGCCTCCTCACTGCCCCTCACAGAGTTCCACACACAGCAGCCCCTTACCAAATATTTACTGGATTACTTTAGTTCATCAACTTACAGATGAGGAAACTGAAGAAATCATTTAAAAAAGAAGAAATAACTTGCAACAGTGATTCAACACTTGGAATAACAACTTCAATTGATATATAAGTTTTAATGAAAGACAGCTACTGTGGGATGTGATATTCACCCATATAGGAAAAGTTTATTAACCATCATCCTCCCCACTTCGCCCAACACACACACAACAAATCCTTCAAGATCCATCACTAAAGTCAGAGCCTCCCCCTCTCCAGAGATAATTCTCCTCCCTGAATCCTCTGCATTTTGTTTTACCCTCTCTTAGTCAAAAGAAATTGGATTCCTCCCCTGTTCTACATCATCGAGGCAGAAAATCAATGGAGAACTGAGAAGTCCCCATAGACCAAATCAGTTAAGATTCTGCTACTAAATACCCCAGATAGTTTCTTCCCCCACTTTGTCCCCACCCACCGGAGACAAGCTCTTGCTAGTTCCCACTTGCTTGCTCCGGCATACATACATGCAGAATAGCATGCGCATACCTAATTGGAACTGGAGGATTGTAATGACACCTCATTGTCCCAAGGGACCCTTCAAGGGAAGGAAATGTGGCCCCATCCTTAGCTGTAGCAGATGGCTTCTTCAAGGTGACTAATTTTATAGTGTGCCGCCTGCCCGAGCACACCGAGAGGGAAAGACAGTTCTCAAATGGTTGACTCCAAGATGTTTCTTAGAGCAGAAAAGGAAAAATATTTGGAGGCAGAATTTTCTATTCCAATGACCATGGAATTGCTAGAGAGCTCAGGGCCAAGAAGAGGTCTGACTCCTTCACAGGCACTAGGTCTATCCTATCCCAGCAGCTAAAGGGAAGACTGTCTGTTCACCAACATATAAATTGTCAAACTACACAAGTAAGTCATTCTTAAAGAAAGGAACCTAAGTTATCGACAACAATACAAAAAAGTTCTGAATCTCTGTTGCAATTCTGGGCTGTAACCCAAGGAGTTATTAATAAGAAGAAAGATCCCCAAAATGCCCAGCTATTTACAGCAGCCCTTGGAGTCAGGAGTACCTGGGTTCAAATCGGGTCTCAGACACTTAATAATGACCTAGCTGTGTGGACTTGGGCAAGCCACTTAACCCCATTGCCTAGCAAAAAACTAAAAAAAAAAAGAATTGGAAACAAAGTAGATAGATGTCCAACAGTTGGGTAATGGCTAAAAAATGTGATAGATAAATGAAATATAATATTACTAAACTTTAAGAAATGATGAGAAGCATCAAACAGAATTATATGAACTGATGTGGAATGCTGGACTGAGAAAACAAAATGCACAGTAACTACAACAACTTAAGAGGAAAGAACAATCACATACACACACACACACACACACACACACACACACACACACACACAAAGAAACAACAAAAGTAAATGTTGGGGGCGACTAGGTGGCACAGTGAATAGAGCACAGGCCCTGGAGTCAGGAGTACCTGAGTTCAAATGTGGCCTCAGACACTTAATAATTACCTGGCTGTGTGGCCCTGGGCAAGCCACTTAATCCCATTGCCTTTCAAAAACCTATTAAAAAAAAAAAAAAGTAAATGTTGCAAAAAATCAAAATTACAAAGAAAAACCATGCCTTGAAAAAAAGACATCTGAGAAGACACTCCTAACCCACTCTTTGACAAAGTGGGAGGCTCATAAATGTTGCATGTTAAACATATTTTCAAACTTTTCCAATATGTTGACCAGTTACACTGATTTTCCCTCTTTTTGTCTCTAAAAATACTATTTGTTACCATTATATTACTATGTAACTTTACTATCTCATACTTTATTTTTCTTCCTTAAGGATATGATTTCTCTGTCATCACATTCAGCTGAGATCAATATGTACTATGGAAGCAATGTAAAGACTAATAGACTGCCTTCTGTGGAGGGTGGGGGGAGGGAAGCAAGAATGGGGGGGGATTGTAAACTTGAAATAAATAAAATCTTTCTTAAAAAAAATACTATTTTGGGGTGGCTAGGTAGTGCAGTGGATAGAGCACCGGCCCTGGAGTCAGGAGTACCTAAGTTCAAATCCAGCCTCAGACACTTAATAATTACCTAGCCGTGTGGCCTTGGGCAAGCCACTTAACCCCATTTGCCTTGCAAAAAAAAAACAAAAAAAAAATACTATTTGTTCTATGGTATGGGTCTATGGGAAGAAAATGGGGAAACTGTTGATATAAAAAAATAAAAGACATCTATAAAAAAATTAAAGTAATGCATATTCCCCTTCACAACTATTAAATTGGCAAAAGTGACAATAAAAGGAAAAAATGTCCCCCCTCCTCAATTGTTGAAGGGTCTAAGGGAAAGTAGGCACACGGAAGCACTATTGATAGAATTGTGAAATAGTCTGGTCATTCTGAAAGGCATTAAGAACTATGACCCTAAAATCACTCTTTTGTCAGCAAAGGCCATATGAAGTATATAATAAAAAAAAAAAAGATCAAGGATAGGGGCATCTAGGTGGTGCAGTGGCTAAAACACTGGCCCTGGAGTCAGGAGGACCTGAGTTCAAATCCAGCCCTTAATAATTACCTAGCTGTGTGACCTTGGACAAGTCACTTAATCCCATTGCCTTGCAAAAACAAAACAAAAAAAATGATCAAGAATAGAAGAATTTTTTTAAATACATATACGTGCTTGTGTGTCAGCTCTGCTTATTATAGCAGACTTGAAACTAAGAGGACATCCACCAGTTGGGAAATGACAACACATAAAGCATAGGAATGCAATGGAATACTTAATGTGCTGTAAAAATGACAGGGATATTTTCAGAAAAATCCAGGAAGACTCATGAACTGATACTGACTAAAATGAGAAAAACCAGACTAATTTATACAATAATTACAACACTGAAAAGGCAACAATACAATGTTCAACACAATACTAACCATGATTCCAAAGGACTGGTGATGAATCCAACTCCTAAGAAAAAGGTGATGAATTGACAGTACAGAAGGATAATTACATTTTTGGACATAGTTAATGTGTGATTTTTTTTTGTTTATTTGTTTAAATATGCTAATTCATTACTAGGTTTGGGAAAGTGTTTGTTTTTAATGGGGAAGTGGTATGTGGGATGACAGAGGCATAAAATAAAGTTGGTCAATGAAGCATTGTTAAAAGGCACTGAAGAGAACAGAAGAAAGTTCACAAGGAGACAAAGATAAGCAAGACAGCTCTGACACTAACATGTTGAATTTATTATATACTGTTTTGAAAAACAAGCTGTAAGTAATAGAAATATGCACTTTCATGTCCAAATCTCTTTTTCTTTTCTCCTTAATATGTAGACCTGTCAAAGTCTGTGGGCATTGTCAAGTTCAGTATAATCAAAAAGAATAAAGCTAATTTTTTGAAATAAGAATAATCTGGGGGTACAAATGTTAATGAATTAAATTTTCATTTTTATTGATGAATTTTGTTCTTACACTTTCATTTCCAAATATGTTCCTCTTTCCTTCCCTCCCCAGAGAGCCATCCACCATAACACTATTTTTTAAAAGTAGTTCAGAAAAGCTCAATATTAACCAAGTTTTTCAGAGTACAGTATTGGGCACATACTAGTACTTGCTGTTTTTGTTTCTTTTATTCTGAACTAAAGAACTAAAATGAAGCATTTCCATACATACTAGAACAGAAAAGTTATGATTATAAATGAAATTGAAAATCTATTATGTACAATTTACTATTCCTTTAAAAATCTATAATAAAATTCTCTTGTAACTTTCTTTTTTTCCTGTTTTTTCTTCTCTCCTCCTCACCCTAGAGATCACTGCCATTAAACGTAAATATGTATATACATGTAAAACTATCAGTTCTTTCTCTGGATGTAAATAGCGTCTTCCTTCATATGTCTTTTGTAGTTAATTTGGATATTTATAATAGTCAAAATGACAGTCTCCCAAATTTGCTCTCACAACATTATTGCTGTTATTATTATATGCAACATTCTCTTGATTCTTCTCATTTTGTTCTTCATTACTTCATGCAAATATATCAATGTCTTTTTTTTAGTAGCATAGTAGTTTTTCATCACAATCATATATAACAACTTGTTCCACCATTTTCTAGTTGATGGGCATCTCCTCATTAATAAATATTTGTTGACCTTACTTGATCTGGCATCAAGTTCAATGTTCTATATTTATAGTTCCTAATCTCTACAACAAAGGAAGAGGGTACATTTTCTCATGTCTTCTTTGAAGTTATAACCTGGCCATTACACAGCATTCAGATTTTTTTTCCCCTTTTCATTTACACAGTTAATGATATCATGTATACTGTCTTCTTCTTGCTGCTGACTTCATTTTATAACAGTTCATGTAAGTCTTCTCATGCATCTCTGCATTTTTCATATTCATCACCCAATATTCTGCATACACATTAAATTAATTAACTTCTAAAATTAGAGGCAAAACCTGGTCAGTCCTCTCTCACTGGGCAGATATATGTGTCATCCACTCTACCACTATTTTATCTACCAGGATCACTCATAACTTCCTGGCTGACCATTTCCTCATACTGTACTCTCAGTTTATTATTTCTGCTTTGGGAATAAGTCATAAATGGAAAAAAACCCATTCCCATGTAACCAATGACCAGTTAAGGCAGTGTGATAGATGAAAGCCCTAAAAATCCCCTAGAACTAAAATCAAAAGAGAACTGGGTTGGAGCCCGCCCTTCAAAGACCCTTGGATTTCATTAAAACTCACCTAATTTTTCCATAAGACAGGCTTAATACTTACACTTACAAAGTACTTTGTAAAAATAAAGGCAATAATGTATATAGGGGTGTCCCAAAAACTATTCAAGTTATAGCATATGGAGATTTAATGCCTCCCTATGAGAATCACTAAATAAAGACTTGGACTGAAGCTAGCAGTTGTCCTCTCCTCTTTAAGCTATTTGAGCTTAAAACTGTATTATGATTTTTTGGAAAATACAGAACTGTATATAGAACTCTAAAATTTGCATAACATTTACATTTATTACATAAATTATAACAGCTAGGTGTCCTCACAAACTTAGAGACAAGAAGACTTGAATTCAAATATGGCTAAATCTGTCCTCAGATACCTCCTAGTTGTGTGACCATGGGCAAGTCATTTAACAGTAAGGAGAAAGGAGGATGGAGGGAGACTGAATGGGGTAAATCTCATTACATCAAGAGGTACAAAAGACCTATTATAATTGAGGGAAAGAAGGGAGGAGGTGAGAACCACCTGAATCTTCATCTCATCAGACTTGGCTTAAAGTTAACTTAGACACAGTTAAGTTAAGAAACTTATCTTACCTTTCAAGCATTAAAAAGGGGAAAAGGGGAGGGGATGAGAAGTGGGAGAAAAAGGGGAGCTAACAGAAGGAAGGGAAGAAGGGGAAAAGGGAAAGGGAAAAGAAAGGGGAGGGGTTGATATAAGAGGGCAAACACACTGAAGGTGGCAGTATTCAAAAACAAAACACTGGGGAATATGGATAAAGGGGAAAAAGGGGAAAAATACAAACAGAAGGAAGATAGCATGGAGGGCAATAAAGAGTTAGTAATTATAACTTTGAATGTGGATGGCATGAACTCTCCCTTAAAACATAAGCAGATGAGGCTGCTAGGTGGCATAGTGGATAAAACACCGGCCCTGGAGTCAGGAGTACCTGGGTTCAAATCCGGTCTCAGACACTTAATAATTACCTAGCTGTGTGGCCTTGGGCAAGCCACTTAACACCATTTGCCTTGCAAAAACTTAAAAAAAAAGAAAAAAGAAAACTTAGATATGATAGACTTATGGAGGAAACTGAATGGGGATGTAAAGGAATATACTTTTTTTCTGCAGTACATGGCACTTACACAAAAATGAACCATGTACTAGGGCATAAAAACTTAATGATCAACTGCAGATAGGCAGAAATAGTGAATACATCTTTCTCAGATCATAATGCAATAAAAATTATATGCAATACTGGGCCAGGGAGACAGACCCAGAACTACTGGAAATTAAATAATCTCATTTTAAAGAATGAGTGGATCAAGCAACAAATTATAGAAAGAATTAATTATTTCATCTTAGATAATGACAATAATGAAACAACATACCAAAACCTATGGGATACATTCAAGACGGCTATCAGGGGACATATTATATCTTTAAATGATTACATGAATAAATTAGAGAAAGAAAAAGATCAATGAACTAAATATGCAACTAAAAAAATTGGAGAAAGAACAAATTAAACCCCCCCCAATTAAATACCAAATTAGAAATTCTAAAAATTAAAGGAGAAATTAATAAAATCAAAAGCAAGACAACTATTCAACTAATAAATAAAACCAAGAGCTGGTTTTATGAAAAAAAACAATAAAATTGATACACTTCTGGTAAATTTTATTTAAAAAAAGAAAGAAAACCATATTTCTGGTATCATAAATGAAAAAGGTGAACTCACTACCAATGAGGAGGAAATTAAAATAATAATTCAGAATTATTTTGCCCAGGTATATGCCAATAAATTTGACAATCTAAGTGAAATTTATGCATATTTACAAAACTATAAGTGTCCAGATTAAATGAAGAGGAAATTAAAAACTTAAATAATCCTATCTCAGAAAAAGCCATTATTAAACTCTCTAAGAAAAAATCTCCAGGGCCAGATGGATTCACAAGTGAATTCTATCAAACATTTAAGGAACAATTGGTCCCAATTCTATATAAACTCTTTGGAAAAATAGGTGAAAATGGAACTCTGCCTAACTTTTTCTATGACACCAATGTGGTGCTGATACCTAAACCAGGAAGAGGTAAAACAGGGAAAGAAAATTATAGACCTATCTCCCCGATGAATATAGATACAAAAATCTTAAATAAAATCTTAGCAAAATGATTACAACAAGTTATCACTAGGATAATACATTATAACCAAGTAGGATTTATCCCAGGAATGCAAGGTTGTTTCAATATTAGGAAAACTGTTAGGATAATTAATTATATCAATAACAAACCCATCAGAAATCATGTGATCATATCAATAGATGCTGAAAAAAGCTTTTGACAAAATACAACACCCATTCCTACTAAAAACACTAGAGAGTTTAGGAATAAATGGTTTGTTCCTTAGAATAATAAGCAGTATCTATCTGAAACCATTAACAAGCATTATATTCAATGGGGATAAACTAGAGGCATTCCCAATAAGATCAGGGGTGAAACAAGGATGCCTATTATCACCACTACTATTCAATATCATATTAGAAATGTTGGGGCAGCTAGGTGGCACAGTGAATAGAGCACTGGCCCTGGAGTCAGGAGTACCTGAGTTCAAATCCAGCCTCAGACACTTAATAATTACCTAGCTGTGTGGCCTTGGGCAAGTCACTTAACCCCATTGTCTTGAAAAATCCTAAAAAAAGAAAGAAAGAAATGTTAGCCTCAGCAATAAGAGAAGAAAAAGAAATTGAAGGAATTAGAATTGGGAAGGAGGAGACAAAACTCTCACTCTTTGCAGATGACATGATGGTATACCTAGAGAATACCAAAAAGTCATCTAAAAAACTACTAGAAATAATTAACAAATTTAGCAAAGTCACAGGATATAAAATAAATCCTCATAAATCCTCAACATTACTATATATGACTAGGAAGAAAAAGCAGAAAGAGCTAGAAAAAGAGATTCCATTCAAAGTAACCTCAGACAAAATAAAATACCTGTGAGTCTACCTGCCAAGGCAGACTCAAAAATTTTTTTAAAACAATTACAAAACACTTCTCATGCAAATTAAATCATATTTAAATACCTGTGCAAACATCAACTGTTCATGCATAGGTCAAGCTAATGTAATAAAAATGACAATTCTACCAAAACTAAACTACTTGTTTGGTGCCCTACCAATCAAAATTCCAAAAAAGTACTTTAATGAGTTTGAAAAAATTATAAGTAAATTCATTTGGAGAATTTCCAGGGATTCAATGAAAAAAAGTGCAAAAGAAGGTGGCTTAGCCTTATCAGATCTAAAATTATATTATATTATATTTATTATATTATATTATATTATATTATATTATATTATATTATATTATATTATATTATATTATATTATATTATATTGGAAGTTCAGAGATCTAAAATTATATTATAAAGCATCAGTCATCAAAACTGTCTAGAAATGTAGTTGTGGATCAGTGGAATAGATTAGGTTGCAATAACAGGAAATGATTATAGTAATCTGCTGTTTGATAAGCCCAAAGAGTCCAGCTATTGGGATAAAAACTCCCTCTTTAATAAAAACTGTTGGGAAAATTGGAAGTTAGTATGGAAGAAACTTGGATTAGAACAACATCTCACATCCTGTATCCAAATGGATACAGAATTTAGACATAAAAAAACAATATTATAAGCAAACTAGAAGATCAAGGAGTAGTTTACCTGTCAGATCTATGGAAAGGGAAGCAGTTTATGACCAAGGAAGAGATGGAGAACATCATTAAAAACAAACTAGATAATTTTTATTACATTAAATTTAAAAGCTTTTGCACAGACAAAACCACTGTAACCAAGGTCAAAAGAAATGTAGTAAATTGGGAAACAATTTTTAAACTAGTATTTCTGACAAAGGACTCATTTCTAAAATATACATAGAACTGAGTCAAATTTTCAAAAAAAACCAGCCATTCCCCATTTGACAAATGGTCAAAGGATGTGCAAAGGCAGTTTACAGATGAGGAAATCAAAGTTATCCATAGTTATATGAAAAATTGCTCCAAATCATTACTTATTAGAGAAATGCAAATTAAAGCATCTCTGAGATATCACCTCACACCTTTCAGACTGGCCAGTATGACCAGAAAGGACAAGGAAGGGATGCAGAAAATCTGTGACACTAATACATTGTTGGTGGAGCTATGAACTCATCCAACCTTTCTGGAGAGCAATTTGGAATAATGACAGAAGGGCATCAAAAATGTGCATACCCTTTGATTCAGAAATATCACTACTGGGTCTATACCCTGAAGAAATTTTGAAAAAGGGTAAAAATATCATTATATTTATAATGATATAACATATAATGAAAAAACATTTATAGCAGCTCTGTTTGTGGTGGCAAAAAAATGGAAATTAAATGAATGTCCTTCAATTGGGCAATGGCTTAACAAACTGTAGCATATGCATGTCATGGAATGCTATTATTCTATTAAAAACCAGGAGGGATGGGGATGCAGGGAAGCCTGGAGGGATTTGCATGAACTGATGCTGAGTGAAATAAGTAGAACCAGAAAAACAGCAACATGGGGGTGATAATCAACTTTGAAGGACTTGTTCATTCCATCAGTGCAACAACCAGGGACAATTTCAGGCTATCTGCAATGCAGAATACCATCTGTATCCAGAGAAAAATTATGGGCTTTGAACAAAGACCAAAGACTAATACCTTCAAATTAGAAAAAAAAAACGGTTATCTTGTTATGTAATTTTACTATCTCATACTTTATTTTTCTTCCTTAAGGACGTGATTTCTCTGTCATCACATTCAGCTGAAATCGATGCATAACATGGAAACAATGTAAAGACTAACAGAATGCCTTCTGTGGGGGGTGGGAGGAGGGAAGCAAGAATGGGGAAAATTTGTAAAACTCAAAAGAAATAAAATCTTTCTAAAAAAAAAAAAAGAAAAAAGAAAATTATTTGCCAAGATCAAACAGCTTAGAAGGTAGTACTAAGGCCAAAACTAAATTTAGAAGGTAGAATAGTTCAGTGGAAAGGGAATTGGTTAGGGAACCAGAGCACTTGGGTTCAAATCTCAGTACCTGTACTTGTGTAAATCAAGGCAAGCCACTAAACTTCCTCAGTGGACCTTCCTCTCTGAAATTCCTTGGCCTCAATTTCTTTATCTATGAAATGATAGGAATGATGGCAACAATACCTCCTCAAAGGATTGTTGTGAGAATCAAAAATAATGCATATTAAATGCCTGTAAACTTTACGGAAAGAAATAAACTAATTATTTTATTATATCATTTGATCCTCACAACAACCCTCCATTTTACAGATGTGAAAAACAAGACAAACAGTGGTGAAATGATTTACCCAAGGTTCCCACAGTTATTACATCTGAGGCTGAGTTTAAACTCAGGTCTTCCTGACTCCTGGACCAGCATGCTGTGCACCATGATGCCCCCTAGTAGACTTAAATAACTTTGCCAATATTAGGTAAATGACCTCTAAAAATCCTTCATGATTCCAACAATCCATGCCTCTACTTATATCATCTCAGGCCCATATCTCTGGGCTTCATTGTCCTTTTCGGTAAAATAAGGGGGTTGGGCTAGACAATCTCCAATCAACTTCCAACTCAGAATCATGATCCAGACCAATGCAATTTAAACCCCACCATATTGTTCTGTTTAATTATAAAGCTCCAGAAGCCCAAGGCCAGTCGCCAGGTCACCCCTGCACCATACCCATTTCTTAATTTGGGGGATGCATGAGCCTGGGTCAGGATCCCATTTGTTCTGAGTTTCTAATGTTCAGGTTGTTTTCCTAATTGTCTTCCCTACTCAGCAATCTGATTTAAAAACTATAAAAGTATGAATGATGATTACAAATTATCATTATAGAATCATAGATTCAAAGGTGGAAATGTCCATCAAAGGACAATTTATTCAATCCCCTTCTTTTATAAATGAGAAATCTGAGGCCTAGAATCATACAGTTAGTAAGTGTCCAAGGTAGACATTAAACATGATTCCCTGATTTCAACTCCACTATATCATGCTGTGACTTTATAATCTATCATCCCTTTAATGCTTAGAGGGTCTGGGCTTCCAAATTTGTCCCTGTGCCCTATTTATGACAATGGAAAAAAATCTCTCACAAAGGACATTCTTTGGTTCCAAAGTCTACTTTTTAATAATGTCTCATTTAGACTGAGATTTGAGTGGCAAGTTTATTTTTTCCCAAGTATCACTGCAAATCCATTCTAAAATTTCACCCCTTGGGCCACTAATTCTGCAAGGAAGCAGCTGATGCATCAAACTCCCTGACATCTCTGGTCCTTATTCTAATGACAGCAAGGACCTGTCCCCATCAAGACCTATTCATATGGCACAGAAGGAACCCACAATTAGGGATTTTTATAACCACAGGCTGTAACTATCATTATTCATAGATGAGAGAATTTCCTAGCTCACAATCTCACTGATGGAGTCAAGTCAAAAGAGGTTATTATAGACCAATGTGACCTCAGGCAAGTGATTTGATGTTGGACTCAGCCCAGGACCATGATCTTCCAGTATCTCAACCCTGGAAAGAAGTGACATGGGAAACACAGATCACCACTAGGACTGGTCAAAGCTTCAGGGATGAGAATTGTGTTGGACAGTCATTGAATACAATCATTTCACCAGTACTTCTGATAGACTGCTTCCTGATCCATTACCCCAACTTAAAATCTTCACTCTGCCCTTGACTGTTCTGCTTTTGTTTCAATCCCTAGAATTCTGACATTTTTTTTAGTTTTTTTTTTTTGCAAGGCAAATGGGGTTAAGTGGCTTGCCCAAGGCCACACAGCTAGGTAATTATTAAGTGTCTGAGACCAGATTTGAACCCAGGTACTCCTGACTCCAGGACCAGTGCTTTATCCACTGTGCCACCTAGCCACCCCAAGAATTCTGACATTTTGAAAAAACTACAGCTACTTAATCCAGTCTGGTATCTAGTTCATACTTAGGTTAATTTTGATTTGGACCCCAACTCTCTTTTCCCAAGGAAAACCCTAATTAAACTCCTCATTAAACATGTGTTATTTTTCCCTCTCTCTTCTCCATAGTTACCCTAGCTACGCTACCACCACCACCACCTATCATGAGATGCAACAGAGAGCTGGCTTCTGATTCAAAGTTTGCCATAAACTTGCTGTGTGACCTTAGACAAGTTACTTAACCCCTCGGTTTATCAGAGACATTCATCCTTTTACTATCAGCCAGAGTTACTACTGTGATACAAATAAGAAGATAATGAAAAAAATGGGAATTTTTTTTAATTTCTCACAGGAGCCAAGTCTTTCTGTTATCACCTTTGATTTCATCTCATTAACCCACTCCCAGAATCCTTTATTAGCAGAAGGCCACAGGCAGAGATATGTAGCTCTGGAAAGCATCTGCATGAAGTTGATAGCTGAATCCATGAGAGTCAGCCAACAAGTTTTTATTAAATATCTACCATGTGTCAGACACTATTCTAGGCACTGTGACGTCAAAGACAATAACAAAACAGTCACTCCACTTAAGAAGATTACATTCTATTGAGGGATAGGAAGGGATGGAGGACAACATGGAGACAGAAGAAGCAGAACAAGTGATGAGGGGAGAACAGGAGGTAAAAGGATGAAGAGAAATGAACAAAAAAATGAGACAGAGATAAAGCGTGAAAGATAAGGGATGTGGGGGCAAGAGGTAAAGAAATTGTACACCCTCGTTCTGAATAAAGCCCAGGGAGTAATGGTAAGAGAGTTAGCTACACTATAATGAATGTCCTGCTGGGATAATTAATTTGCCTTAGAGGGGCTTGTTATTTCTCCACGATATTATATTTATGCAAATTTTGCAAGAGAAGTAGAACACTGCCCCGCTTGCAGGCTGTGATTCATCTCCCATTACTCATCGCTCAGAGCGTGGCAGGAGAAAGATCGCACAGCAAGAGGATTTCCTTTCTACAACAAAGGAAGGAAACTTCTAAAAGATGAATGGGGGGGACAAAGTTCCCAGTTAAGAATGGTTCCCTCCAAACAGCCCCTAATTTCTACACACTAGCAGGGTCCCTTCTGAGTCAGCTTTGGGAATGGGCTACTGACATAAGCCTAGTTTCAGCACCATGGACAGAGACAGAGTAATGGATAGTAACAATTACATCCGATTTTGGTATGCACCATTATTAGAAAATGCAGCAGAGTTTATCACAGTTGGACTGCCGCGTGTCCCCATTATTGGCATGCAGAGACAGTATGTTGCTCTGAGATTTGAGGAGGAGGAGGCAAAGTAATACCTGTGGTTGGTAGTTATTAGGCGGGTCAACATAGCACAACTTTTTGGCAGATTCAATTGTTTAGGAAAGATTCAGACTCAGAAAAGACTCTAGAGACCTGGCTTCATTGTTTGGGATATCCAGGAGACTTCTTAGATGTTGAGCAAGTCTCTGTGAGTCTCTTCCATTATGCTGCTCCATGGGAGGGAGCAAAGGGAGCTCTGTGTTGTGTTAGTCCTCCCTTCCCCAGATATCTGTGCTGTGGTCATGTTATTTCCTGGGTGGCTGGAAAGCCAGCCTTCATGCACAGTGAAGTCTAGGATTTCTAAGACTGCAACTGTTTGCGACTGCTTCATCAACTCTGAGCCATGTTTGACAGCCCCTGACGTCACCCTGTGGGCCGCATGTTTGTGTAACAACAGCAGAGTTCTGGGATGGGGAGGAAGAGCTCACACAGAGTCTGGGGCACTCAGTTGGCATTCCAGGCTCAGACAACTCAGCTACTAGGATGCGCTAGATGGGACAGACTCCCTCCTTAGAGTTAAACAGTATAGAGGGAAGAGGATGGGTCCCAGATTCAGATGATGTCTAGATTCAGATCTGGGCTCTGACATTAGCTATGTGTCCTAGGAAAGGCTCTCTTAGCCTGTTTCCTCATGTGTAAGATGAGAATAATAATACTCAGATTACTTATAAGCACAATACAGAGTGACCCCAAAGTCTTAGTGAATTTTAAAGTCTTAGTTAACTCTTAAAATTCACTAAGGCTTTGGGGACATCCTGTATAAATAATAGTTATCTGTTTTATTGAAGGGATCCAATATTGGCTAATCATAACATTAATAATATCATCATCTTTTACAGATATTTTGGCATCATCTGCAAAGCAGCTAGGTGGCTCCATGGTGTATACATTATCAGGTCTATAGTCACAAAAATTCATCTTCCTGAGTTCAAATTCATCCTCATACACATACTAACTGTTTGACCTTGGGCAAGTCATTTGCTTGCCTCTGTTTCTTAATCTGTAAAATGAACTGGATAAGGAAATGGCAAACCACTCCAGTATCTTTGCCAAGAACCCCCCCTCCCAGTGGGGTCACATAGGGAGACATGATTGAAACCAACTAAAGAAACAATGGTATCATAGAGAACCGGCCTTGGAATCAGGAAAACTTGGGTTCATCTGCCAGGAAGATCTGGCATATACTAACTGTGTAATCTCGTTTTCTCAGGGCCCCAAACAAGTTTCTAATAGATAAGTTACTAAGAAGCTGCCAATCTGATCTGTATAAATCTATTCCTCTGATTTTAAATCAGTGAACTCATCAGTCTCAAACAAAAGAAAACAAAGTTGCTTTCTAGTGCTTGCATTCCCACTCCTTATAACACTTTCTCATTATCTCATTTGAGTAGCACAAAAAATCCATGAGGTACATTATAATGTCTTGTTTCCCCCCATTTCACAGATGAAAAACCTGAGGTCCAGAAAGGGAAAGTTTGGTGAAATGAATGAAAGAACAGGGTCAAGATTTTTAACTGAATAGAACCTTAAATGCCATCTGGTATTTATAGCTAGAAAAACTGAGGCCAAAAATCTTAAATAGTTTTGCAAAAGTCACTCCAGAAGTGACAAAGGGAGAATACGGAAGGTAAACTCTCTGATCCCAGTTAGGAATATTAGAATAGGATCCTGGTTCTATTTTGTTGGTTTTCAGAACTGGTTCTATGAATAAGAGGGTCAGTTAGGGGTATTCATATTGGGTAGCTAGAGGGGAGATTCTTAGACTGGCTCAAGGTGGACCCTAACAAAAGCATTTGCCAAGAAGGTTAAAAATTAATAAAAAATGAAAGTTGGATGTTCAAAGACAATCAGAAACTGTCATAGTTCCAACCATAAATGATACCAACTAGTGATCCAGTGGTGTTATTTCCATGACCCACTGAGTAGCTTCCAGGAAACCAAAGTCTTTGGGTACTGAGAGGAGTATGACTGTAGACCCGAGAAGAAAATACTGATGATTAGACCATTGAAAGAAAGTCTTGGATATAATGTGTTGTCATCAATTTGTCTTCAGAAAATCACATATTGGAGCTTTGCCCAGCATTGTTGGAGCACCATGGGATATCAGAGGGAACCAAACCTATAAGACCAAGGATTCCCACAGTATCCAGACATCACCAGAAGCTTTGTTTCCTATCAAATCAAGTCAAGAAGTGAAATGGTTCTGGAAAAGGATATCTTTGCACAACACTCCCCTCACTATAAAAAACATAATATGCAAGCCATATCATCATGCATAGGAGGATGACATGGTCCTCTTCGATCACTTCTAACTCCATATCCACTATGCTTTCCCTTGGCCATGTTGCCTTGGTAAAGAGTCTCCTGGCATTTCCCAGCACTCTTTCAATCAGAGAAGTCCCTATGTCAAAGGCCTCCAGACACCACTAGTATCCAGGGGAGCTCTTGTCAGCCTGTCCATTCTCTGCCTTCCTTCTCTGCACCCTCACTGCCTCAGGAAGCAGAGACTAACTATGAGTGACACCCACGTATGTCACAAGCCTCATCCTGACTCACTAAAAATGTAATTAAACTTCTAAATCCTCCGCCGGGCTTTATTATAACTTCTTCGATCTTAATGGAGACTAACAGGCTGTCATAAAACTCAGGACGTGTTCAAACTCAAACAGACAAAGACAATCTGCCCCCGCCCCAGTACTCCTCCCTTTCCATAAAAGAAATTTGATGATAAGAAAAGATCTGAGCCTTCTTCTACACACAAACACACACACACACACACACACACACACACACACACACCAGGAGGATGGGTCTCTGAGCCTCAGAATGAGTTGGCATCACTGTAGGTGAGGATCTGGGAGTAATACCAACTATCCCTATGATCCATTCTCTAGGGGTCTGGGTTCTAAGGAACTCTAATGAAACTAGGCGTTCCTCCCTCAGAGCTGGTCAGACATAGCTCCAACCTAGGGTGGGGATGGTGGAAGTTTGTGGCAGAAGAGATTTCAGTGGCTTGAATGGATGGAGGCTAAGATAAGATGCCAGAAACCCAGAGAACTAGAGCTGAAATCTCTTTAAAGGCCTCTTAGTCCAACCCACTCCAAATGTCTTTTTCTTTGCTTTTTTTTTTTTAGATTTTTTTTTTTGCAAGGCAAATGGGGTTAAGTGGCTTGCCCAAGGCCACACAGCTAGGCAATTATTAAGTGTCTGAGACCAGATTTGAACCCAGGTACTCCTGACTCCAGGGCCGGTGCTTTATCCACTGAGCCACCTAGCTGCCCTTTTTCTTTGCTTTTTAAAAAATTTAATAAAAAATTTTTAATGAAGATCTGCTTTCTCTCCTCCCCCCATCCCCTCCATGAGAAAGAAAAAATATCTGTTTACAAATATGTATAGTCAAATAAAAATATCTCCCTCATTTTACAGATGAAGAAACCAAAGTCTAAGGAGGTTAAATGCCAATGTCACAAAGGCAGAAAGACCCAGAGGCAGGATTTGAACACAGGTCCTTTGGCGCCAGAGCCAAAGTTCATTCCATCTTACCACACTGCCTCCTATGACCTAGTTCAGGGCCACACAAACACACACACACACACACACACACACACACACACACACACACACACACAAAGAGTTTAAAAAATATTTGTTAAATCAAAGTGATATAATCATAACTCAGGGCTGAGATAGGAAAGGGAAAGAATGTTCTCCAAACCCAGACCCTTTCCCCAGAAGCCTTCAAGTCTAACTTCACATCAAGAGTAAATTTAGGAAAATCATTCCCCCTACTGGCAAGTAACATAAACAGGCATTTTAGCTAACCTTTAGACATATTTTAGACAAACCTCTGAATCATCTGATCACGAGGAATTAAGAAGACTGGAGGTGTTTAGGGGAGGAAGGATCATCTAGCTTTTTAAAGATAAAGATTGGGGTTCAAGTCCTACCTGATACTGACTCATTCTATCACTTTTAGCTAAGCTGCTGTCACAGTATGGACTATAGGTTCCTCATCTGTAAAATGGGGCTACATTATATGAGAATCAAAAAATATTTGGTGGATAGATAGCTGGCTGGCTGGCTGGATGGATGGATGGATGGATGGATGACTTTATAACTCTAAGCTTTTATTATCTAGCCCAACTCCCCATTTTATAAACATGGAAATAGGCTTTGAAGCAAAGTAATTTGATGAATTCAGACTGAGATTCACTAGAAGTACTGAATGTCTTCCTGCTACAACACAACGCCTCTCCTACAAGGGTTAGATTGAAGAGAGGCAGTGGGAAAGACTCATCCAGGCTGCCCCTATATGATAAATAATTTTCATAGAAAAGCAACCAGTGGCAAAATTATCTGAGGCTTCTCAAGAGAGCAACCAGTCCAAGGATACCCTTCTTCTACCCCTCCATTGGTTTCATATCTAACTTTTAAAATTCCCAAACTCAAGGTCATTGTTCCCTGTACTAGAATAGGGTCACAGGCAGAAAAGATTCAGTCACAACTGTATGGAGTTAATCAGACAAGGTTTCAAGTTTTGAGCAGGGAATAAAAGGTAGGACTTGGCAAGGCCCTTCAGAGGAGAACAGACTCTTCACTCCTCTCCAGAAACCCATCAGATCAGATAGGACATAGCTGCCCTGTTAGAGTCATCATATAATGACAAGAAACCTTTTAGTTCTGGTCAGAAAATTTCAGGCCTAGCCTATCATTGTGACAATCAACTAATGAAAAGAATCTGAGCATGGTGACGAAGTTCAGAGAGCCCAAAATATAGTCAGAAGAAGAAGGAAGAGGGGTCCATCCCAAAATGGAGGAACTCAACAATGGAAGAAGGAAGTCACAGAGCAGGAAGGAAGTTCCAGGTTGAGAAGATTCCAAATATTAAGGAAAATTCCAGTAATGCTAACTCCTATCAAGGAGATTAGTTCTAAGGGAACACATGATAGATGTATTAATGGGGATCCAAACTAGATCTAAGAAGGAACATTCACACGGGGAGGAATGGGAGTTATCTCTACACTGAGATCTGCCCTACTTAGATCATATGAGGAATACGCTGATGGGTTCTGGAGAGACTATAAGCTGGATAGAAATCCAGAGAAAAGTAACCAAGATGATATGGGAGCTCCAGACCATGCAATTCGAGAATTGGTTAAAAGAACAAGAGATTTTTAACTTGAAGAAGGCTCAACGGGGAAATGACAGCCATCTTCAAGTGCCTGAAAGGATGATGGATGGAAGGAAGGGTAGTTTGTTCTGCATGGCTTCAGAGGGTAGAACTAATAGCAATTTGGAGGTGGGAGGGAGAGTAGAATCATGCAAATGAGCCAAATTAAAAATCGATGGCAAGAAAACCTTCATAGATGAGATGAGTTCATTTCCTTGGAGGTCTTGAAGGAAAGGAGGAATCACTCTACTTAGATCATCTAATCCAAAACTTTACATGTGAGAAAACTCAGGAAGGGTCACAAGCAGGATTTAGCAATGAGGAGGAGGAGGAGGAGAAGGATGGTGATGGTGGGGATGCTTATAGCTAACATTTAGAAACACTCTAAGGTTTGTGAAGCCCTAAGTCCTCGACTTCCAGAGCCAGCAGTCTTTCCAGAGAACAACTATATCACTGTGGCCACTGTTGTCTCCCAGTCAAACAATTGATAAGCATCTATTAACCTCTCGTCACGTGCCAGACAGTTTTGGGTACTGGGGATATAAGAACAAAGAATGAAACAAACCCTCCTCTCAAGGAACTTGTTTCTATCAGGGAGACAACAAATATGGTTATATAAATAAATACAGAATAAATACAGAATGCCCCGAAAGTCTTAGTCAAGAGGACTTTTGAAACACTTATCTAAAATAAATCAATACAAGAGCATTTGAGGGGAAGAACTGAGGGGAATCCAGAAAGGTTTAATGTAGGAGGTGGACCTTGAGACCACACTTACACATATAAGTATGTATAAAGGAAAGAAAACAAAGAAAAGGCTTCATGAAAATGGTCCATGAAGGAGATGAGGAGAGAGTGTGCATTCAGCATGAGGACAAGTGAAAAGGCAGAGATGAGAGCTCTGGCCTTGTATATGAAGAGGTGTAAGAAGGCCTCTTTGGTTGAACTGGAAAAGTTTGTCAATATCTCCTTTTATAATCTTGGGGTCTGACCCAGGCCTAGAATCACAGAATTAGAGCCAGAAGGGACCTCAGAACCCATTAAGTCCAACTCCTTTGTTTTCTAGATGAGGAGACCAAAGCACAAAAAAAAAGAGACAGTGATTTAAGTGGTCCTCTTTCCATCAGAAGCTTTGCTTGGCTTTGACTCCATGGAACACCATGCCTCCGCATTCTGGTGATTGCCCCTGCCTTTGAGCTTCCTTTTGTGTGCTGTCTTCTCCCCCTAGATTATAAGTAAGTTCCTTGAGGACAGGACTGTCTCTTATTTGCATCCCCAGAGCTTAGCATATAGCTGTTCTTTGTCCTGTAATTATTTTTTTGTTTTTTTGTAAGGTAATGGGGTTAAGTGACTTGCCCAAAGTCACCCAGCTAGGGAAATATTAAGTGTCTGAGGTTGGATTTGAACTCAGTTCCTCCTGATTCCAGAGCTGTTCTATCCACTGCGCCACCTAGCTACTTCTGTCCTTAATTCTTGAAGAAGACCATGACAACAAGGAGGTGACACCATGATATGCAGGTGAATAGGATTTGAGTAAGTGGGTGCTATGCTAAATCTCACTTTCTCCTCCAGAGCCAACTAGGGTATGGATCAGGACCATAGGAGATGGCTCTAAATAGGAGACAGGCAGGGTTAAGTGACTTGCCTTAGGCCACACAGCTAATAAATGTTGAGTGTCTGAATCCAAATTTGAACTCAGGTCCTCCTGACTCCACTACACCATCTGAAACATAGTCAGTATTTAATAAATAATTATTGAATAACAGAGTCAAACAGCTAATAAATTTCTGGGGTAGGATAAGAAGCAAAATCTCCCAGACTCTAATTTCAGTACTTTATCTGACATATCCTGACATATCTCTTCTACTTTAGCTTAAAAAAGCCAGGGCTTTTCCCACCCAAATTACACTGCTCTCATAGATTGGCCAACAATAGGTCCCAGGCTTGGTTATTGTTTGGGCCTTGATTGGTTCAGAGTGAATGTAACTAGCAATTGTTTGTTTTATCCACCCACCATACCACACGCTGCCCCATAGAACAACCTAACCATGGGCCCATTCCATGACCATCTCGTTCCAAGACCATCCTAAAATGGTCTTGGTCCGTTAGCACTTCTGTCTGACTCCCTCATCCAAGCAGAGCAAGTCAGTTCTCCAGTTGAACTCACACAATAGTGGCCATGCTGATGGAGTGGCTGAACTGCCACTGCCACAATAAAATTATACTTCCCCATATAAAGCGGCATCCGTAAAACTACACAGTGGATCAACAAGTTTTATTACCAGCCCCACACTCCTGGCAGCCACAGGCTTCACTGCCCAGCTCCCCCCCCTCACTGCCATTAAGACAAATTTACCATCGTTCCAACTTAATCTAGAGTTTTATTCAGTGTAGTAATTCTAATTTTGCTACAATAACTGTACTTGCAGCAAAGGTGATAAAAAGGGGTTGTAAGGGAGCGAGGAGATGATCGTGTCCTGTCCTGAGGCTCAGGGTCAGTGTAAGAAGAGCCTTAAATGAGATTTCATTCATTCCATTAGTCCTGTGCTCCAGATTCCTCACCTGCTCCTGCTCCTGCTTCTTCTTCAAAACTCAGAGTTCTGGACTTCCCTTCAGTTTCCTGGCCTGGGAATTAATACCAGGCTGGAGCAGAGGGTCCCTCCTTTGTATAAAATGAAAAGATTTGACTAGAATATTCTCTGAAGTCCTTTCCAGATCTTGAAGCAGAGCAGATAAGTAGCAAAGCAAATAGAGGACAGAGTGTCGAACATGGAGCAGGAAACTCATCTTCTTGAGTTCAAATCCAGCCTCAGATACTTACTGTGAGACCCTTGGCAAGTCACTTTACCCTGTGTGCTTCAGTTTCCTCATCTATAAAGCACACTGGAGAAGGAAATGGCCAATTACTCCAGGATCTCTGCCAAGAAAACCTCAAATGGGGTCATGAAGAGTCAGACACAATTGAACAACAAAAAATCTTAAGAGGAGAGTTAGGAGAGTGGATGTGAAGTCAGAGGCCCTTAGAACAAATCTAGCACAAGTAGGTGACCTTAGGTAAACACCTCACCTATAAGTAACAGTTTCCTCACCTACAAAACAAAGGGACCAGACCAGATGACCTCTGAAGTCCCTTGTAAATCTCTATTCTTGTTTTGGGGAGGAGCTGCAAATCAAACACCAAAACATTAAGATTGGCTCTGCAAGCATTTCTGCTTGGGCATATTTTCTTTCTTAGGAAAACCCTCTTGAAATGCAGTGTGGTATGGTTTTGTTTTGCTTTGATGGTTTCCTCCATCATGGGGTAGGGGAACACTATCCCTGGCTTCATCTCACTTTCTAGCAAAGAATCCACACTGACCTCTACTGGCTCTGACCACTCATGATGTCAAACCAAAAAGGGGTAAGCTTTATTATTGTGGGACTGGGGCAGGAACCCATGCACCCCTCCCAACTGTCCAGCCCCATTCTCTTCCAATTTCCCAAGTCTTGTTCCCTCAGAGAGACACAAGAGGGTCAGTTGGAAGGCTTAGCAAATCCCCCACCTCCATTCGATGAGGGAGGGGACTTGTAAGTCTCTTTGTGGTTAGGCCAGGGTCACCAGACTGAGCCAGCAAGAAGGGAAGGCTAGAAATACAACCAGAGAAGGGGGAAGTAGAGGCAGTCAGAGGAGTAAGTACATCAGGGGATTGGAACTGTCCTTCCCAGCTAGCTAATCCAGGGTTTCACCCTGGTGTCAGTCTTTTCCTTCCCTGCCCTTTCCACAGCCATTTGATTTGGTCACAATAAGCCACAATAATTCTCATAATAAGTAGGAAGATTCAAAGAGGATGGGGTCATCCACAGTCATCTCCAGTCATCCTGATGCATACCTGGCCACTGGACCCAGATGGCTCTGGAGAAGAAAGCCCCCTCATTCAAATCCATTTCACATACTTGTCATGGCATCATCTCCCTGATGTCCTGGTCTTCTTTGAGAATGAAAGACAAACATTATTATTATTATTATTATTTGATTTGGTATCATTTCCTGCTTCAGACACTTCCTAACCTTGTAATACCAATCAGGTCATGTAACTGCTGTCTGCCTCAGTTTCCTCATCTGAGAAATGGGGATGATAATAATAATGTTTCCCTCCCAGAGTTGTTGGGACAATGAGACCAACATTTATAAAGCACAAAGTGCTCTCAATAGGGAAACACTATTATTATTATGATTATTCTCATTTTACAGATGAGGAAACAGGCAAGCAGAGGTTGAATGACAGATAGTACTTATAGTAACTATTATCATGCTGCTGATATTAACAGTTATAATTATTAAAAATGCTAGCTATAATCACTATTAAAGTTTTCATGTGAGGGGAAAACCCTGGGTATCAGGTTTGATCTGTTGGCTCACATGATCTCCAACAAGACTTGACCAACCAAAAGCCAGTGGCAAAATTACAATAATTATTGCCCTGAATTTCTAGGATGCTTTAAAGTTAAACAGACACTGTTCTCAAAACATCCCTTTGTTAAAGATGACAAGCATTATTCTTGCTATTTTACAAATATATTTCATTTGTGAAGCATCTACTGTATGTGATTCACTATATTTAGGCCTTGAAGATGTAAAGACAGCTTCTTCCCTCCAGCAGCATGCAATTGAGAGCACAGAATTATAGATTTTTTTTCCAAGGGATTGATCCTGGGATTTGATGTCTATGTAAACTGGGCAATATATAGATGAATTACCTGAGTCTCTTACAGGCTAAAGGATTTGCCAATGTGAGTCAGATAGGATTAGAACCCAAGGTTATCCATTAGATCATCTGTCTCTTAAGTAGACAATAAAAGATAAAGAGTGAAAGGGCCAGATAAAAGAACCAGGAAATGTATTCTAGGAGATGAGAACATTTTCAATTGAGGGGATAAGGGATGACCCCAAAGAGGAAGTGGTCCCTGAGCTGGACTATAAAGGAAGACCAGGTAGAGATGAAAGAGAAACCCATTCTAAAGATGGGACAAAGCCTATAGGTTTGCAGAGGAAATGGCAGGCTTGGGAAAGAGTTGAGTCCAATTGAAGACTGGAATATGAAGTACATTGATGAATATATTGAGCACTTGTAAATCGCTTTATATGCTGTAAAGGGTAATGATGTGAAACAAGAATGGGAAGATAAGTTGGAACTGGATTAATAGCAACAATAATAATAATAATAATGTTTGTCCTTCATTCTCAAAGAAGACCACGATATCAGGAAGGTGCTGCCATGACAAGCATATGAATTGGATTTGAAGAAGGGGGTACTGTGCTAAGTCCCCAGCCTCACTTTCTCCTGCAAAGTCATCTGGACCCAAGTGGCCTGATTTGAATCAGGATGACTGGAGATGGCCCTGGATGCAAGGTAAGGTTAAGTGATTTGCCCAAGGTTACACTACTGGATTCGAACCCCTGTCCTGACTCCAAGGCCAGTGCTCTATCCACTGTGCCATCTAGCTCTTCAACTAGGATTATGGAGGACATGAAATACAAGGCTCAGAATGGAGAAATGGTCATCAGATTAAGCGGTTAACTAGACTGAAAGAATGTGTACAAAATGTTTTGTATTTAGAGCAACTCTGGTTGTAGTAGGCAGAGAGCAGGTAACAACGACAAAATATATCAACTGGAACAAAGAATGGTATGTTATAAAATTATGTAATATTAATGTATCATAAGACATGACAAAACTTTTCAGAGAAAACTGGGAAGATTTATTTGCATGAACTCATGCAGACTGAAGGAAACAGCACCAGGAGAACAACTTAGAATAAACACCACCAGTAAAAAAAACCACAGCAAATAAAAATTAACTTCAATCTGGCTGTGATTGCAGAGAGCAATGAAGAAGGGTGATTTCCAGCTCCTGGTAGAGGAATGATTAGATTAACTCAAGTTGCAAAATGAGATGTCTATTTTTGGATGTGGCTAACCTGCGAATTTGTTTGGCCTAAGTCGGTGTATTCATTACAAAGACTTTGTTTTTTCTTTTTCTTTTTTGTTTTTGCAAGGCAATGGGGTTAAGTGACTCGCCCGAGGTCACACAGCTCAGCTCGGTAAGTATTAACTGTCTGAGGTCATATTTGAATTCAGGTCCTCCTGATTCTTAAATGGTGCTCAATCCACTGCACCACCCAGTTGCCCCGTTCAATACGGGGGGGGGGGGGGGGGGGGGGGGGGGGGGGGGGTAGTATGAGAGAGGAAAATTGGGGATAAGATTCTTTCCCCACTCTCCACCTTCCACCAAAAAAACCAGGAATAGAATGAAAGCCAGAAGGAATCATAGGGAACATGTCAGCTTATATGTCAAGTTTAATAAATTCATTAAAAAGTAGGCTCTAGATCAAGGAGATTCATGGCTTCCTATACAATCTTCTGTTTTTATATTTTAAGCTATTAAAGTTTAAAGCTGAGTTAAAGCCTTTGGGACACCCTATATAATGAAATGTTCCCTTTATTTGATGTTTAAATTCAAAATAACATGAAAAAAATTTTTTTTAAAGAAAATAAACCCAGGTCTCTTTCCTAAGTCCACTGTTTTTAATATTTCATGACCCATTTTTGTAGCACAAAATGCTTTCCTCCCAACTCCATGAGGCAAGTAATAGAAGCAGTAACATAGTTTTATATATGAGAAAATTGAGTTGCAGTGGCATCATCCCTTCCCTGGTCATAGAGCTACTACATATCAGAGCAGGGATTTAAATCTATCAGAAGTTTCTGAGGGATTTGTCTACTTAATGATGACTGAAAAGAATGAGTGAGTGAGGTTTGGTACAGAGATTCCTTCAACTATGCTTTGGGAACTCCGGAAAAGCAATTCTGGTTTCACTAATATTGTTTTCTTTGTCTAGTCCTTTAATGAGTCATTTTGGTACACACCCCCTGTGAAGCTTCCCCAAGCATCTAGTTCATTATTCTGTGCAGGTGAGATCAATGGGCAGAGGGTAGCTAGGTGGTACAATGGGTAGAACAACTGGAGTCAGAAAACTGAGTTCAAATATGCTCTCCAAAAATTACTAGCTATATAATCCTGGGCAAATCACTTAACTTCTGTTTGCCTCAGTTTCCTCTTCTATAAAATGACCTAGAGAAAGAAATGGCAAACCACTCTGGCATCTTTGCCAAGAAAACTCAAATGGAGTCAACAGACACGATTGAAATTACCAAACAATAGGGAGTTGGAGCCAGAAGGGACGTCACTATCGTCTACACTGAAGGAGATATGAAGTTGGATGAAAATTCTTATTTGGATAACATGGTCACTTATTTTGCTCTTCCTTTGCCCAGAAAACCAAATACTTTCCAAAGTCTGCTGATACCAAAGAGCAAAGTCTTATAAAATACTCACCTCAGGGCTGTAATAAGTTTTTTTCCCCCTTTAAGAATAAAGATTAGGGGTGGCTAGGTGGCACAGTGGATAGAGCACTGGCCCTGGAGTCAGAAGTACCTGGGTTCAAATCTGGCCTCAGACACTTAATAATAATTAGTTGTGTGACCCTGGGCAAGCCACTTAACCCCATTGCCTTGAAAAACAAATAAGGATTATTCAGCCTCCTGTCCTCTAAGGTGGACATCCATTTTTTTCGCAATGAAGATAGGATGACTCCATTTGGATTTTCTTGGCAAAGATACCAGAGTGGTTTGCCATTTCTTTCTCTAGATCACTTTATAGAAGAGGAAAAGGAGGCAAACAGAATGGTGAGCCAGCTGAGGACTAACAGAATTATTTCAGAAAACTCTCAAGGATTTATATTGAGGCTAGGACCACATTTTATCCCAGCAGATGAAATCCTTAGCATAACCTTCAGGCAGCTCTCAGACTAGATATTGCTCTTGTCAGTCATTAAGAGTGGATGATTTCCTTAATACTCAATTCAGGGTCTGTCTCCCTTGATCATTACCACTCTCCCCACAACTTCCACCCAGATATGGGTGAATCAGATCACTCTGAACAGTTAAGACACCTTTTGGTGAAGGTGAGGAAAACATAAAGTATTACCCCACTGACTAACCCTTCCCTAGAGTGAAGAAGAGGGAAAAGGAGGGCGGCAGCAGCCTGAAATCGTCTCCTGAGGTCTCTACTGCTGTCTCTCAGGAACTGAAAGGTAGATATTGAAAACAGCAATAAAAATCCCTATATAGCTTGGGACTGAATAGTATGGAGACAAAGAAAACGATGTCCCCCAAAGAATCAGAAATATCACACAGGCCCATGGTAGGTGTGTGCAGACCAGTGAGAAACTTTGAAGATTAGGAATTAAAGATATCAACAAGAATACATGTGTTAGAGGCAGCTAAGTGTTGCAGTGGATAGAGCACCGGCTCTGGAGTCAGGAGGACCTGAGTCAAAATCCAGCCTTAGACACTTAATAATTATCTAGTTGTGTGGCCTTGGGCAAGTCACTTAACCCCATTGCCTTGAAAAAACAAAATATGTGTTGGAAAGAGAAGTTGGGCAGTGATACAGCAGATAACCTTGCAAGGTCAAGAGATAGTAAAGAACTTCAGTGGTGGGTGAGTGTAGCAAACAGTGAAGAACATGGGCAAAAGTTGCAAACATGATTGGGCCAAGGGAAATCCCAAATGGAAGAGGTTAGAGACCCCTTGGAATCTTAGAATACAGAATCAAGATCATGATACCTATTTCTGATGAGTCAGTCTTTGCATCTGCCCACTAGGCTTCTGGGCCACCGACAGCAAGGCTGGCCCAGAGTTGACTGACTGGAGACAGTCTCACCTGATCAACCTATATGGTTAACTACCTCCAATACAAATCTCACCTGCAATCCTCATGCAGCATGAAAATGGTGTTCTTGCGTCACCCTGAAAAGAACAGGGGAAAGAGCTTCTCCAACTGGACCTCAGATGGCAGAGTCACTCTGCTGTAGTTTTGACAGTCAGGTCAACTGGCACAGGCCTTTCAAGAACTCATTCATCTTCAGGTCACAATCACAGGAGATGAGAGATGTAGTCAGACACAAATATGAAGTTCAAATGACTAAATCGTCCAGACGTCTAATCAAGAGTTGGCTGTTAAGACCATGGGGATTTCAGTAAGGCTGGCCTAAATTTCTGGTTATTTCCTAAAGCCTACATCTCCCTTGCCTGGCCCCACCCCACACACTGATGGCTTTCCCTCTGGGGACTATCGCACGAAGTGGGACAAGTGGGAGGTTTGTGTGTATATGTATGTATGTATGCCTTTTTCTCTTCTCATTCCAAGGAGGCATATAAGACACCACAAAAAAGATCATTTAGGGTTGTTCTCAACTGGCAGCCCAAAGCAGGGTGATCTCCTACTTGCCCTCAAAATAACTTTCTTTTTATTGCTTTTCCCAAAATATAGCCAACAACAAAGAAGAGACAGGCAGGAAAACTTCTCTGTGTGCTTTCTAGATTAGTGTGTGGACAAAACAGGTCTGGCAGAGAGAATGCCGTTCTACTGAGTAAGTATTTTCACAGAGGCTATGAGTGAAAAAAAATGTAGGGAACCAGAATAAAAAGAAATTCTTCATGGCTGCTCACAGGGCTGCAGAGGCGAGCAAGGCCGCCCCCAGGAGAACAGGGATAAGTGAAGGGGGTCTCTCCCTAAGGCACAACCCTAGTAGGTAAAGAAGAAAGCATAAAGATCATTTTAAACCATCAAAGAAAGGGACAAGCATTTCTAGAGCACCTCCTCTGGATTAGGTCCTCAATAATTATTTCATTTAATCCTCACAACAGTCCTGGGAGGCAGAGGTCATTATCATCATCCCCCCATTTGTAAATGAGGAAGCAGAGGAAGACAGGGAAGTGACTTGTCCAGGGTCACACAGCCAATACGGGTTCCCCAGTTGACTATGATTTTCTATAAAATGATTTTCAGTTTTAGAAAACGTCCCTCCCCACAGCCCACAATGGCTAAGTGGTAAAGGCTGTGTGTTGGAGAGAAATCTCACAAGTCCCCAGTGAAGAGTCTACACAGGTTCTTCTAAGCCTTGGCAAGAAAACACCAATACCCTGAACAGGATCTGCCCATGAGGCAATGCCCAACAAAGAGAGACACACACCAAGTCATTCTGTAAAAATGTTTAATCCCAAACCTGGGGGCTAAGGATGGTAAGGGAGATTGCAGTGAAGGTCAGAATGTCAATCAAGGGCAAAGTGTTCTATAGAGAGGTCACCTCTGCGGCCCAGCAGCCCCTGGGGCTGGATGAACTCCAGGGGCACGGGGCCAGATTCTTCCTTCTTAAAGTCCTTCTCAAAGATCTGAAGAGGAAATAAATCATATGTAGCAATGCCACTAAGGATTATAGGCTCAGGGAAAAAAGAAGATCCCATACACAGTGATGCCAGAAACCAATCACCAGTTTGTGGCTATCTGACACTGGGCAGCTCCAGTCACCGGATGTTGCATGCTGACTGCACCCCCCATCCCCACACTTTCATGGCAAAGTCATCATGGCAAACCTGAGGCCACTCAGCCTCACCTTCTAGAAGTTTCCCTCCACAAGCACATCCAGCACTGCATTCCCCCCAGAGGAAGCTGAGAGGACATCAAGGGTAGAAACACAAACACCCTGACCCCCACAACACCCACACCCACACCCACACCCAAATACCCACCTCATAAGGTGAGAGCTCCAGCAGCTGGGCAATGCTGACTTCATGAGGGGACAGGGCCTGGTTGATGGCCATGGCCGCTCTGGCTACCTCGGGGTAATAATGTCTCTGAAGAGTCTTCAAAAGATCCAATAGAGTGTGATTAATGCCTCCCCTTCAACCAGCTCACCCCATCCACATTGCCTTCTATTAAGAAGCCCTTAATCTAAAGGCTTCCTCCATGGGCACCCCTGGCATGAGGAGGGGGCTTTGGGTTCTGCCACCCCCGAAGTTTCCAGTCTGATGCTCCTTCTGGCTGGGAGGCAAAGAGACCAGCTTCCACTGAGGCTCGAGCCCTCTCACCTTAAGCTCCCATAGGCAACTCTCCAGGGCGTGACTTTTGGCTGGATCTTCTTCCTCCATGTCATAGGGGTCAGTGCTCAGACCTGGGGACAAAAAATCAAGAATCAGAAACTTTACATTCCAAGAGACTGTGGACACAAGGTCCAGAAAAGATTTGCTGGTGACTAAAACCCTCTCTCTCCAGCTCAGTTCCCTGTGTCTAAGGAAGTGTACTGGGTGAGCTTGGAAAGAGGGGGGGGGGGTGCCTGCATCCACCCACAAGAATCAGGAGTTGTAGATTCTCCTCCATGGAATCCTTGGGCCTTCAATTCTTCCCTCTGGCCCTTTACTAAAACATCCACTTTTCACTTTTAAATGTCAGTGGTAAAATAGCTTCAAATCAAGGCCTATCTGAAGCTTGGTGAGGGTGTCCTCACTAAGCCTGATCTTGCCCTCTTTGTCCCCAAGAAACAAGATACACTGTCACTCTCACCACTGATCTCGCCCAGATCATAGTAAGAGGATCTCTTGTGTTAGGAGATCCAGCAGCTGTCTGGGGCATCCTGCAAAAGGAGGATCCATCAGGCTTGAGCCCCAAATGCCTTACTCAGTTGCAGGAAGAGGATCTCTGTCTGTCTGTGCTCTCCAAATGCTGGAAAGTCTGAGGCCCCCTCACCCCTCCTCACCACTGGCCTCTGCGGTGGGACGATGGATCAGGGCCTTGCAGGCAGGATGTCTTCGGAGCAAGTTGCAGATGAAGGGAATGACCATGAGGAGTGCCTCTGGAGGGGCAGTCAGAGACAAGCGGCAGAGGCGCTTGGCAAAGGCAGCTACCAAGTAAGCAGGTAAGTGACTATCAAGAAAAATGCAGTTAGAGCCACTTGGGAAAAAGCTGCTGCATCCTCTGCCCTGGCCTGGCCCACAGAATACTTGGGGGTCCATTCCTGAGAATAAGAGCAGCATCAAGCTGCATCCCTAATGATCCATTCACTTGGACTAACTAAATTTTGTAGGCCTCAGCCTTACCACTTATAAAACAAGAAGAGTAATTCCCGATCTATCTCTAAAAAGCTTCTATGAAGACTCACAAGGCTATCCCCTAAATAAGCCAACTGGTTTTATTTTGTGCTGGGGCTGAGATGGACCCCTGATCCAGCTAGCAAACTCAGACATGTGCAAGGGGCTACAGGGCCTGGATCAAGACCAACACAATTCTAGCTCTTCCTCATTGCAACAGCTGGCTTCAGGGAGACTGAATCTTTTTCCCATGGCTATATTAAGGGCAAGAAGGCACGGTGACAATCATACTGGATCCCTAGCCCTTTCTTCCTCGGCCCTTCTGGCCTCAAGACCAAGTTAGCACCAGCCAGCTCATTCCCTTCAGTACAGATCCCCAGACTCAGCAGAGCCAAGGCCAGAAAAAGTACCCTTCAGGGTTTGGGAAGACATCCCCCAGCCATGCCCATGCTCTCATGCTCTCAGAACATATACTCACGAGGATGACAAGAACAGGTCTGCCAGGTGGAAGAAGCGGGCCCGGTACTTCACATGGAAAACAGACGGATCCAACAGGCTGTAGAGTTTCCGGTAGAATTCAGGGTACTCACTGGGGTAGAAAGACCCAGAGCAGGGACTCAGGAGGTCCCTTACATCAGGCCTGGGCCCTCCTAGGAGCACACTGAGCACACTCTCACTGATCCTCAACCTCCCTCCCACCTGAGCAGAAAAGAAAATCATCGCCACTGGAAAGAATGAAGTGAGGCATGGAGAGGCTGCTCCAAGTCAGATGGTCATCTCCTGGAGAATGACCATCCATACACAGATCTCCCATTCTCCAGAACCTGAACCTCCATTCATTCAACTCTGCTCCCAATGTCCAACTCCCAAGAGAAGGGCTAGCAGTGACTGACAGCTGGATGATGACATGGTCACCATGATCAGACAGAAAGAGGGGAAAGACCATGCCCTCACTATCCCTCCCAGCCTCCTCAGGACCATATTCTCAGGGGCTTGTTCTCTCCTCACCACTCCCACTCACAGATTATGCTGATGAATCAGAATAAAGAGTCCATTCAAGGCCAGGAGGCTTATGGCACCACCTGCAAGAGATGCACAGAGGATATCAACCCATACTAGCCTCTGACCAAGACACAATCAAATCCAGACCCAAGTCCTTTCTCCCCTAGACAGTTCTCACTCCCTCCACCCCTGGACACACGCCCCTCCCAACTTTCAAAGAACGAGCCCCAGACACAAACCATAAAAGAATCTGCTATTTCTGTAACATCTCAGATTCCCAAAGCATCTTCTACAGGATACCTCCTTTACTCCTCATAACAGCTGAGGCAGGACTAGAACCCTGACTCCAAGTCCAGGTCACTGAGTCCCTCAACCACACTCTCCAACCAAGAAAGACACTTAGTCTCACTCCAAACTCACTGATATTGTCACCCACCCCCAGCCTCCTGGTCACAGGACCAGTCCCCTCCACTCCCCCCCCCCCCAGATCCAGCCAACCCAAGGCTCATACCAATGTCATAAGCATTTGTGAGAAAGTCAATCATGAGGCTCGGCTGGCTCATGTGGGGCAGGATGGAATCGTGCATGATCATGAGCACCTTCTTGTAAAGGCCAACAGGCAGCTGCAGTGGAGACAATTCCAATGTCCAGGCTGCCAGGTGGCTCCCCCATCCCCCCAGGCTTGGCCTTCAGATGTGAACCTGCCTAGCCCCAAGCCTCAGCAGCTGCAGCACCTTTGCTCCTGGCAGCATCAGAGCTCTCCCAATAGGGTGCTTCAGCCAGAGGACAAGGAGCAGGCACCCACTCTCTTCAAACCCAGAACCCAGACCAAGATCCCTTCACACACACACACACACACACACACACACACACACACACACACACACAGAGCACCCCTAGCCCAAGGCTCCAGGTACCTTATGCTTAAGAAAACTGAACCACATCTTCTCAAAGACATTCTTATGCTCCTGAAACACAAGGTGAGGGCAGCAGCTTAGAGGCGCACACTCTCAAAACACTACTTCAGGCAAAATGGGGGCAGCAACTTCAGCTCCCACCTAAACAGCCCAGAAGTACTGCTGTGTGGGGCCCCCCAATTCCTCCCCTCCCAACCCTTACCTTCAGCTGAGTGACCTTCCATTTGTCCAGCATCTCTGTGAGAAAAAGGGATGGGGGAAGGGGCAAAAGTCAAACATTTCCCAAGCACCCTAAAAGCCCCAACTTACAACAAACACCAGTCACTGAGAGCGAACTACACAAGTCAGGACCCCATCTAGCACTTATTTCTCCTTCCACATAGCCTAGGCTTGTTACTCAGGTAGGACTATCAAGTCATCAAGGAGCTCACATAAAATGACAGAAATTAATACTGCTCAATGGAAAGTCCTTCCCAAAAAAATCAAAATCCTTTCATGCTCATTTCTCCTCTACCTCTTTCCTTCACACTCAAAAATCAGGACCAAGGTATAAACTCGTACAGATTCCCTGCCCCTTCCTAAAGACTCCCACCTTTATGTTTCACGTAGAAATTGGAGATGTCACTCTGCTGGCGGGGTAGGCTCACAGCTGAGATCAGGGTGAAGGTATTGTTCCAGAATGTGGGGGGGACCCCCTGGAGAAAAAACAAAATCACTAGGACAAAGAGGGTTAGGGCAGGTCCCAGCCCTCTACAGTTCCCTTCGCTCCAATCAGCATCCCTCTCCCTTGCTAATTTCCCCCAAACTCCTGTCTTCTACCACCCCAACACCCCATCCTTGCTCATGGCCTCATTGCCAGCTCTTCTGCAAGTATGTGGCTCACAGCAGCTGGATTTCAATCAATCTGGCTCTATCTCTCATATCATGTCCTTTAAATGCAATTATCTACATAAAAGACCCAGGACAAAAGGAAAACAGACTATAATCTTTTTTTTTTGGGGCAAGGCAATGGGGGTTAAATGACTCGCCCAAAGTCACACAGCTAAACAAGTATTAAGTATCTGAGCTTAGATTTGAACTCAGGTCCTCCTAACTCCAGGGCCATTGCTCTATCCACTGTGCCACCTGGTTGCCCCCCCCCCCCCCGTCCCAACTATAATCCTATAGAAAATCAGACTAAATCAAATAAAGATCTGAATGAAGACTAAAACCCTGGCCACAGTCTTCCACCACGTTCATGACATTCAGAAAGAGCCCCACCCATCATCACCTGTTTGTGTGTGTCTGTGACCCTGGCCACCAGATCCACAACAGCCTGCATTGTATGGTAACGAACATCATCATGTTCCAGGTACTCCTGGAACCGGGAGATCAGCAAAGATGAGTCTACCTCTGTTGGAACCAGGCCTTCCACCACCGACTAGGAGTCAAAACAGAAGATCACATCAGTGATCAGTTTACTCTCTGAAAGGCCCCAAGATCGACTGGAAATCATTCCTGCTTTCCTGTGGGTGACTTGCTGGGAAATATACACTGAGATTTTGGGAAGATGGCTGATCTTTTAACTGCCTGCATGTGGGGAAGGGACAGAGAGACAGCCCCTCCCCTCCCTTGGGTCCCTTGATGGGGTAAAATGGGATAGGGAAACATTTCAATTTCTCAAATCTTATTGGCAGAGATAAAAGGCATTTCAGGGGATTGCCTTTTTTGATTTGCAGTATGCATATAGACTTGATGAAGGAAAAAAGAAAAGGATCTGAACTCAGTAAATCAATAAAGAAAATTTCCGTTATTTTCTATAGGGATTATCTGAGACTAACTTTCAATACCAGGTCAGCTCCCTTTCTCTGCTCCCAACCCCATCCCCCATTAGCTGGTATGCTTAGAGAATGCAAACTAAATGAAGCTGAGTCAAACCACAAAGAGAAAGAGCTCAGCACACAGAATTCAATAAACACTTGTTAAATAAAGACTGCAGCAAAATACATAATATCCTCTAAAACCAAATAAGTGATTTCTGAACTGTCTGACCAACTGCTTGCTTCCACAGCATCAATAGCCAAAAACTATGCTTTCCTCAATTCCCCAGCCCCCCTTATCATAAAGACCTTTCCCTACTCAAGCAGTCCCACAGGCACCATACCAAGAGGAGGTTTCGAGGAAACAAATAGTTGCCTTCCCATTTGGCTTTCTCCAGAGGGTGTGCCCCCTCTAGCTGCAAAAACTTCATGAGTGTGCAAAGAGCCAGTTCCTAAGCAGGGAGGGAAGAGAAGTATAAGTAAACACAAGGAACCACAACAGGAGGACCAGAGAGCAGGAAGCAACTGGCACCAGGTCTACCAATTCTCCAAGTCCCATCTCTCAGCCCAGACCATAGTGAAACTCACTCTCAGTACCAAGGACAGCTGCTTGGGGGCAAGGGAAGGGAATGAAGACTGACAGCAAGTGTTCTTTAGAACTGACCTAACTTCTTTATACCAAGGTGCCAATCTCCACTTCTTATTTGGTCCTGAGTGCATATGAAGGACACAACTATAGTCAGTCTGCTGGGTGGACCTAGAAAAAAGGCCACTGGAATTCACTGTGCAGAATGACGCAGTCATGTCTTCTATACTGGGATTTGTAACTGTAATGTTTGTCCTAAACTGCCCTAAATCCCATTAAAGGGAATTTGAATATATTAGGACTAATAGCTCTGTTTTCACAAAAACAGAATAAACCCAATTCATTCAAAAGCTTCCAGTGGGTTAGAGCTCTGTCTGTGCTGCCTCATACTAGTCAGAGATAATTGCATTGCCTGTCAATGGCCCGGCCTGTCTTCTCAGGTGGACAGCTCATGAGGGGTGAACTATAAACAGTCACATCAAATTTCATACTTTAACACTTGGGCCAAATGTCAATCTCTAGAAACCATACTCCAAATCTCTAAGAGTTAGAGAGAGAAAACAGTGAGGAGTCCAGTGGGAAATGAAATGTCCCAATCTAAAGCAAAGGGAAAAACTGTTCTGTACTAAGGAGAGTGGGAAGTGAGACCTGGGCCGATGGCTTCTATCCCTTCCACTCTTCCTTCCAACTATGGACCCACCTTGCCCTCCAAGCACTGGTTAACTTAAGATAAGATGTCTTGGTGGTGAATGGAAGATGGGGAAGAGGACAGAAGCTGGAAGGTACCTCTTCTTGATGGCTGAGCCAAAGAATGTACTTCTCTGAGTCTCAAACTCACCTTGATCTTGAAAGAACGATGGCCCAAGAGTTCTGAGAGACAGTTGCAGCAGCTGTTATACCGGTGTCTCATCCACACCTTGTACTTCCGAAGGGCACCTCCAGACCCTGGGGAAAAGGATTGTTTCTGTCCTAGAATCTCTCTCTCCCAACCTATATTCCAACTGAGATTTACTCTGAAATTCCAGACAACAGCAGCTCATGCTGCTGAAGCAAAGAGTCTAAGAAATCACTACAGCAATACCAGGGCAAAATCTCACAAGCATATGGGGGATTTCCCTAGCAGCCTCCCTAAAGACAACATTCATGCTAGTCACAGGCCCAAAGGCTACAAGATTAAGCACCTTCTGTTTCTTCTACAAGAAAATATTATCTTCTACAAGATAATAATTGAAATAATTATACCCTCCCTCCTCTAAAAATATTAAAAAATATATTCTGAAATAAATTAAGGGAAAGGATTTTCAAATTATTATACAGTATATAATTTTTAAAAATAAAGTATTAGCCCTGGAAGTCAGAAGACCTGGGTCAGTGTCCTAGCTGGGTCACTTATTATCACTATGGTCCTAGAAAAGTCACTTAACCTTTTGTGACATTCAGTCTCCTCATTTGTGAGTTGGGAACAATATACCACAGGACTGCCACAAGAAAAGCCCTTGGAAATCCCTTCAGCTGATAGAGAATGTCACAGAATCACAAGCCTCATAGAGCAGGGCTAAACTGAACCTGAAATTGTATGGTTTAAGACCCCAGAAACTCTAAGGCATGAGCAGCAGTAAATAAATAAAAGAGAACCTTCTCAGGCAGCTATAGACAACTCAAATTGTTATTGGAATTGTCCTTACATCAAGCCTAAATCTCTTTTGCTGATTCATTTTCCTGATTCATATCTGGCCACTTGAGTTCTAACACCTGGAGCACAAAGTAATGACTGATATCCAAGTACATTATAGTTGGCAAAGGGAATCAGTCAGTCTCTCTCTCTCTCTCTCTCTCTCTCTCCCCCCATCCATCCATCCATGCATCCATCTATCATCTCCACTGAGCCTCACAACCACCCTGTGAGCCTGGCTGTGAGCTGATGAAACTTAAGTCCAGGAAAGGGGGACAGCTAGGTGGTACAGTGAGAGTCAGGAGGACAGGAGTCTGAATCCAGCCTCAGACATTTGATTCTCATTAGTTATGTGACCTTGGGTAAGTCACTTAACTCTGACTGCCTCGCATCCAGGGCCATCTCCAGTCATCCTGATTCATAGCTGGCCCCATGGCTCTGGAGGAGAAAGTGAGGCTGGTGACTTAGCACAGCACCCCCTCACTCAAATTTAATTATGTGTTTATCATGGCATCACCTCCCCGTTGTTGTGGTCTTCTTCAAAAATGAAGGACAAAAAATCTAACTAGGGAAGGGAGGGTCTCACCCAGGTTGCATGTTCCTATCAAAAGACAAGATTTGAATCCTTCTGACCCCAAGCCTACAGATTTCCCAGTATATCTGAAGAGCTATCACTTTCCACTGAGTCTTCTCTGGGTTAAACAGCCCCAATTTCTTTAAGAGATTTTCCTATAGCTGCATCTCAAGGCCCTTGATTATCTTGGTTGCCTTATCCTCTTCTGGATCATCCCCAACTCTTCTACCTCCCTCCTAAAAGGAGTCACTAGGGTAGAGACACTACTACTGTTCTCTGCACTTTCCATTAATGTGGATAACTGGAGCCAGGATGGGCCCTCAGTGGGGGAAAGAACTGTCTACTTAGTTAAGTCATCCTCACCTGCCATAGTTGCCTCCTCCTCCGGTAGGTGACCCACAAAGAGCTCCCCTCGTTCCAGCAGGGCCCCAAAGAGCCGGCTGCAGGTGTGGATAGCGCTGAGAATATCATCTTCCTGATCAGACTGAGGGTGGGGACAAGAAGGGGGGAATGGGGTCAGTAATACAAGCTTCAATTGTTTTACTTCTCTCCATAACTTAAAAATTTTTTAAATTGTTTAAGCTATCAATAAACACAAGTGATTAACTTCAGTCTATCAATAGCTTAAACTGTAAATGGCTCATTTGTGCTACGAGTATCAATAGCTTAAAATGTACTGAGATTATTGAAGTTATCAATAAACAAGTCACTAATTTATGCTACTTGCACTACAGGCTATCAATAGCTTAAAATATATTGAAATTATTTAAGCTATCAACAAACATAAGTGATATACTTCAGTTTATCAATAGCTTAAAATGTAAATGGTTTATTTGTGCTACAAATATCAATAGTTTGAAATCTATTGAAAATATTTAAGTTATCAATAAACAAGTGACTAATTTAAAATACTTGCACTACAAGCTATCACTAGCTTAAGATGCATTGAAATTATTTAAGGTATCCAACAAACATAAGTGATTTACCTCAACTTATCAATAGCTTAAATGTAAGTGGTTTTCTTGTGCTACAAGCTATCAATAGCCTAAAATTTAATGAAATTATTTAAGCTGTCAATAAACGCAAGTGTTTTACTTCAGTTTATCAATAGCTTAAAGGTAAGCGGTTTGTTTGTGCTACAAGTATCAATAATCTAAAATGTATTGGAATTATTTAGGCTATCAACAACCCAAATGATTAACTTTGGTCTATCAATAGCTTAAAATATAATCGATTTGTGCTACAAGTATCAATAGTCTAAAATGCACTGGAATTATTTGTTATCAATAAACAAGGGGCTAATTTAAGCTACCTGCACTACAAGCTGTCAATAACAAAATTTACTGAGATTATTTAAACTATAAATTTTGATTTTCTTCGGTTTATCAATAGCTTAAATGTGAGTCTCAATATTACAAGTCTCGGCATTATTTGAGCTGTCAACAGCCCACGTGCTCGCCTACAGCCTCACTTCCGGGCCGGAAGCCGCCCGAGGGTGGGGGCGTGGCCGCGCTCCCCCGCCCTCGAGCTCCCCGAGGCCGCCCCGCCCGCGGCCTCGCTTCCCCTTCCGGGCTCTTCCCCGGGCCCGCACATGCGCACACGCGCCGCCCCCCCACGCCGCTCCCCGGGCCCCGCACCTGCAGGACGCCCAGAATGTCCAACACGGCGTTGGCGCCGCTGCGGCTCTTCAGCGCGGCGTCCAGCCAACGGCCCAAGGCCGCCGCCCCGGTCTCCGGCTCCATGCGCTCTTCTTCCGCGGGGCGACACGAGGCGTGCGTGGCCCGGAGGGGCGGAGCAGAGGGAGCGTGGAGAAGACCCGGCTCCGCCTCGCCCTCGTCACGGGCAGCGGCGGTGGCGTGACGTCATCTCCCCGCGCCGGAAGCTGGTGCCGGCCATCCGGGGCCGCGCGGGGAGAGCGATGGCGCTGTTCCGGATCGCCCGGTAAGCGGGGAGCGCTGCGGGGCTCGCTCTGAGCCGAGCCGGGGGGGGGGGCTGACTTCCGGCACAAACGCCTGAGCCGCCTTCCTCTTACGGGCCCGAGGACGGTCCTCCCTGTACCCCCACGTTGGTGGCTGGGCGGGGCGGAGCGTGAACGGGGCCTGCGGGTGGGGGCGGGGCCAGGGCAGGAACCGGAAGGGGCGGGGCTAGGGAGCCTGGGAGGGGCTGAGCCCTGGAAGGAGGAGCCTTGAGGCAAGCCCCGCCCCTCCGAGTGCCCAGAATTATTAGAATAAATTATGTTTTCTGTTTGTCTATGGAATAGCATAAGGCATATACATTTGATTAGTCTTTATTAACATTATTGTATTGCTTTAACACAATTACAATAATAAATCACGAGAAATGTGACACATTACATTAATGGAACTAATATGATGAGTTAACACGACTTCTCTTGTTATAATAAATAGCATGGTGAAAGGGAGCGGGCCATGGTCCGCAGGGTGCATTGCTCATCTCGGACGCCAGCAGCGTGACCCTGGGCAGGTCATTTGCCTCATCTTCCATCCCAGTGTCCTTCTCTTTAAACAGAAGTGACGTGGATGAATGGCCTTCCATCTCTAGGCCCGTGGGACTGTATGGAGATGGTGAACTGTTTCAGGTCTTTTAGAACCTTCAGTTCCTCCTCTAGAAAATAGAGATAATGACACCTGTTCATGAGCTCACATGGGTGGGATGATGGGATGAGAGACAGGCAGGCGGTGCCGAGTGCACAGCACAGGATTGGGGGTTAGAAGAACTGGATTCAAATCCCACCTCAGCTGTTTGTGTTAAAAATCATGTTAATAGTAGCTAACACTTATATGGTGTCTACCAGGAGCTCTGCTCAGCGCTTGGCAATATTTTCTCATTGATCCTCACATTTCTGAGGGCGTAGGGGCTGTTATACTCATTTTACTGTTAGTAAACTGAGGCAAATGGTTTGAGTGACTTATCCGGGATCCCAGAGCAGGATAAGAGCCTGAAGTTAGATTTGAACTGAGGTCTTGCTTTCTCTAGGCTCAGGGCCCTGTCCACTCACTGGGCCACCTGGCATGCCTTGAGCATGTAGCTTCCCTTCCCTGGGCCTCAGTTTCCTCATGTGTAAAACTGAGGGAGTCAGACTGGAAGACCCTTCCACCCCCCACCCCCGGGCCCTTCTAGCTCCAACAATCCTTGATAATGTGATAACGGCAGAGAGGGACTATGGGCAGACCAGTTTGGGCATTGGGCTTAGAGAAGGAGACACGAACAGTGGTGATTATGGCAGTGAAGAGAGGTGGAAAGGGAAATGGCGAGTGAAGAGATGACGACTGAGGACTCCATGATATTTTTTGCCCACGTTTTTATGGGATGGTGAGGATTCAATGAATGGAAATAGGCATTTTGGGAAGAGAGGCAGGTTTTTGAGGAAAGATGATATATATATATTTAGTGGAAGCACATTGCAGCTGGTCTGAAGAAGAGGAGTGCAAGGAGGACATGATGTCCGTCTGGGAATATTGGCAGGAGGGATTGGACTTGTGTGACCTGGATGGAGAGCGCGTCAAAGTTTAGAAAGAGGCCCTTGGATGTCAGGATAAACTTCAACAATTGGGGCTGCCCCAGGCAGCCTGGATTGCTTCAGGAGGGGGTGGGTCCTCCCCAAGGAAAGGCTGGGTGACTGGCATCAGGGATAGTGGAGGCGGGGGTCTTGGATTTGATGGCTTCTGAGGAGCTTTCCACTCTGTGAACCAATGTTATTAAGTTTGAGGTACTGGAGGGACCAATAGTGAGCATTTAGAAAAAGGGAACTAGGGCTCAAAAGAATGCTTGGGGTTTTAAATGTTGAATTGTGAGTCATTTGTAGAAGAGGCCAAAGTTTAAACCATAAAGAGGAAGCTTGATGTAGTGGAAAGAGTTGTGACTCCGACATCAGTCTGTGGCCCTGGGTTCAAATTGCGTCACTTGTGTGACCTTGGGCATGTGACTTTTCCTTGCTGGACCTTAGTTTCTTCATCTGTAAAATGAGGGGGTCGATCTAGTTGGCCTTTTTTTATTTTCCAACTCTCAATTTAAGTGGAACCAAGGAAAGGGATAGAGAGAAGTGGGGCCAAGAATACAAGGGCAGCCTGATGATCAAAGAGGCCCCAAGGGAGGCAGTATCTTATAAGGGGCCAGAACCTTGCCTTGTACCAGGAGTCAGGCTGCTAAGGCTCCAGGTCTAATTGACTGATTGCCAGCCAGGCCCTGGGCAAGTTTCATTTTTCTCCTCTGTAAAACGGAGTAATAATATCTTGTTGGATTGTTGGGAAGAAGTATTTTATAAAGCATCATACAGATGAGCATTATTAAATCATCCCCAAATTCTCCGTGTTGCAGGTCTTAAATGTGTGAATTAAGTGTAATGGGATTTAGTACTGTGGCTTTAGTGTTAAATTAAGTTTATGATTAAAGTTTTAAAAAATAAAAAATGTGAAAAAAATTAAGGTCAGAGAAGAGTAACAATGATTTCCTTTATCCCAGATACGAGGAAAAAGAAGTGACTAGTACTGAGGACCAAGCCCAGGTGCTCCTGCAGAGGCTTCAAGTTCAGGCCCAGGAGCGACAGCTGAGGAAGCAAAAACAGCAGGAAGCTGAGGCTGAGGCCAGCTCTCCTGGGGATGAGACCCCAGCCCACTCTGGGCCTGCAAAAACTAGGCCGAGTTCTCCAGCCCCAGAGGAGCCGAAAAGAAAAGCCAAGAAGAGGAAAAGGGGGGATGGGAGCCCCTGCAGGTTATTAAAGTCAGAATTGGAGACAGACCCTGAGTCCAGCCAAAAAGGGACCAGCAGCCCCAGAAAACCAAAGGCAAAGAAGAAAAAGAAAACAGGGAAGAACTTGGAAGCTGCTGCAGGTGAGGGAAACCCCACCTCCAAGATGGCACCGGGGTGCTGGGATCACAGGGTGTGCAGCGCTAGTGAGGCTCAAAGGCTGCATGAGTCACAAAGAAGGGTTGTTCCAATTTATCTCTCACATTCCTTCACCCCAATTCCCCCTTTTTTCAGGTAAAAGTAGTGAAGAGCAGGGAAAAGAAAAGGACTCAAAAGGAGCCTCAGAGCCCTTGGAAGAGGCCAGCGAACCCGAGCAAAACGCACTCCTCCTGGGAGTGCCGGTCAAGAAGGCCCTTCCAAAGGTAGGCCGGCGACATGACAGCAATTCTCGCATCTGGATCATCGTTGTTGTGCTTCCTACACTGCTCTGGCCTTTGCCAAAGATCTCCTGGTGTTAACAGTGAAGGGAGAGTGGTGGGGGAATGGTGCTGACTTGGTGAAGGTGGTAGTGGTGTGCCAGTTAGCCCGGTCCTGGTCTTCCCTTGATTTCCTACCCCCTCTTCACTGACCTGTTGCTCTTTCCACAGGTCCAGCCTTTCTTGCCCAAGTGGCTTGCTGAACCCAGCCGGGTCCAGAAGAGTGTCAAAGATGACCTCATCCCAATCCAAGATATCCCTGGAATCCATCCTTGCCTACAAAAGAAATTAAAGACCAATGGCATCTTGTCCTATTTTCCAGGTAGCCCTGATAACTGGGGTCTGCTCCCTCAGCAGCAAGGTCCCCTCCAGTCTGCTGTTTCCAAAGTGGTAGCCCCCAGGCCTGCAAAAACATTCTTCTGTGAGGCCTCAGGTTATCTTTCATGGCAAAGGAAGACTCCACATGGCTACTCTACCTTCCCTGAAAACACAGGTCTGAGGCAGCTCTGACCTCTTACCCTTTGTTTGACCTGTGCCTCAAAAGCTGCAGTGTGGTGCAAATACCAACAATTATGAGAGTCCCCTGGGTGGGGGCCCAGAGGACCTGTGCAGAGGCAGGGGGAGCCCTGCTGAGGAGACTGGGTAGGCACATTTCTTCTGGCCCTACCAGCGATGCCCCCCTCACCATCTGGGCAAATTGGACAGAGGTCCCCCCTTCTCTCCATTTGACTGGGGCAGTAGGGTGACCTCCTTGGCCTTCAGTCTGGGATTCAGTCTTGTTTGTCCTGTATGGCCCTGGTGATGTCATCCTTAGAGAAGTGGCCTGATGTCACCATGGCTCTCTGCAGGGCACAGGGACCCCAATCTCTTTCTCTAAATGGTAGAGCTCTTGGCAGTAGACCTTCAGGTGACAGATAAGTATCGCCTCCCATTTCCATTGTCCTTGTTCTCTGCTCATCCAGTTCAGGCAGCTGTGATTCCGGCCCTTCTGGAGAGTGCAGCCCATGGATTCCTGGTGGGGAGGGCTGGCTACCAGCCCAGTGACATCTGTGTGTCTGCCCCCACAGGCAGTGGGAAAACACTGTCCTTTGTCATCCCTGTGATCCAGGTAACTGGTTGGGGTGAAGGGGCAAGGAGCTCTGCTGGTCTGGGGGACCAGCCTCCCGAGGGCAGCTGAGATCTTCCTGGTCACGAGCCCCAGGTCAACAGGAGAGCTCAGCAGAGGGAAGTTTCTCAGAGGGCCTTTGGCTGAAGAGGCCTCCCCAGTTGGGGGCTTTGCTGTATATGTCCCCAGGTCCTGTTGGAGCGGGTCGTGTGTCATATACGGGCCCTGGTGGTGCTACCAACAAAGGAGCTGGCCCAGCAGGTTGGTGGTACTTTGTATTCTCTGGTTGGCTGAGCTGCCTCAGAACAGAAATGCCTCCAGGGGGTGACCTGAGCTGGTGGCCTGGAAGGCCTACTCCCCTGATCCAGAGGTTCTTAACCTGGGGTCTGGAGGCTCCCAACTCCCTTGAGGTTCTGTGCTTTGGTTGCCAGGAGTCCTTGAAGCTAGAAGGGGAGAAGTGACACTTTTACTTCAATAATTTCCACTGTAATCCTGTGTGTTTTATTTTATATTCTAAGAAGGGGAGTGAGGTAGTCAGGACAGAGGCTCTTCCTGTCCCTGCTGTTCTGCCCAGCTTATCGAGCTGCAGGTATTGCTCTGTGGCATCCTGTGGAGGGCTCCTTGTAGAGGGAGCTGAATCCTAGTGACATTGTTCCTCAGGGAAGGCCCCTCAGCTCTTGTTCACACATCAACTTGGGGACAATAGGTCTTAAGCTGGTCGGTCCACCCACAGCTGCTTGGTGCTGGACGCCAAACCGAGAGCTGGGGATGCGAGTTAAGAGAGGCTGGCGGTACCTCCTTTTGGGGAACTTGGGCTGCATGGATATCCCAGATGCATCCACTCACCAGGGCTGAACCCTCCTCCCTCCTTCCCTCCCTCCAGGTGAGCAAAGTGTTCAATGTTTATGCAGATGGCACGGCTCTGCGCATCGCCCAGATCACGGGGCAGAAATCTCTAGCGAAGGAGCAGGAGATCCTCGTCCAGAAGACGTAGGTTTTCTTGTGTCTGTGCTGACTTCCTGCACTGGGCCCTAGACCAGTGGAGCTAGCTCCCACGCCCTGGCTGATGGTGTTCTGCCACACTCAGCATGGCCCTGGCCTTTTCAGCTCTGAAAAATGAGTTTCTGGCCCCCAGCTCCTTGCCTTCCTCCCTTCCCACGAGCAGAAGCCTGTCTTTCACACAGGAGAGCCCATCTGTTCTTCCTCCCATACTGAGCATGCTCCACTGTGTCTCTGGCCCCACTGCAAATACAAGACCCTTCTGGTACCATTCTCTAGTTGTTGTGAGGATGCTTAGGATCAAGGATAGAAACCAACTTGTGCCTCTTCAGGGAGGGAGTTAGCATGGCCCTTCCCGGGCCTTCTCCCAGGGGAGAAGAGGGAGGCTCCTCCTATCTTGAACCAAGCTTGGTCACCAGAGCTGCAGTGTTGTATGGTGTTGCAGGGACTCTGGGTACCGCAGCCTGGCAGACATCGTCGTGGCCACCCCTGGCCGGCTGGTGGACCACATTGATCAGACTCCGGGATTTAGCCTCAGCCAGTTGCGCTTTCTGGTAAGTCGGCAACCACAGGCCTGACCTGGATCAGTGCCTGGGCTTTTGCTGACTGGGGTGGCCAAGTTGGATATAATGACTGGTGGCCAAATCCTCCCTGAGGATGGTATTCCCTGTTGTTTGCTGGTGTGGAAGGCACAGGGTGTCTGGGTGAGCAGTGGGGCTTGGAAGCAGGAGCTCCCCCAGGGTTCCTCTGAGCATGGCCCCCACTACTCCACAGATCATTGATGAAGCTGACCAAATGATTGACAGCATGCACCAGTCCTGGCTGCCCCGGGTGGTGAAAGCAGTTTTCCATGGCAACGATGCCCCAGGCTCCAGCCCACTCTTCCAGAGGGTGGAACCCCGAGTTATTACTGCAGCCAGGTACTGGGTTGGGTCTTCTCTACCACTAATTGTTATACCCACCTTGTCCCCCACCTACTGAGGAGAATGGTACCATGGTGGGCCATTTTTGTTAAACAAGGCTGCCAGATCTGATGGGGAGGGGAGGAGCCATCTAGAGTTGCTCAGAATAGAGTTCACTTGGGGGGGGGGGGGAACTAGCCTTAGAAGAATGGCCCAGAAGAACCTGGATTGGCTGCATTGCCATCTCCAGAGTCAGCAGCCAGTGGGCCACTGACAGCGTCCTTCCACTCTGCCCCGTCTCTTCCAGCATGAGCCGACCTCAGATGCCACTCCAGAAGCTGCTCTTCTCAGCCACGCTGACACGGAATCCTGAGAAGCTGCAGGAGCTGGGCCTCTACCAGCCCCGGCTCTTCTCCACTGGCCTGGAGAGCCAAGAATCCCCAGCTCAGCCAGGATCTGAGCAGGACGCGGAGGGGAAGTATGCCTTCCCCACAGGGCTCTCGGTGAGAGAGGGAGGGAGCAGAGGACGACCTGGTGGGATCCCACGGGGAAAGGGAAAAGGACTCTTAAGAAGAGCAGGTGTGGGGCGACTAGGTGCCATAGTGGATAAAGCACCAGCCTTGGAGTCAGGAGTACCTGGGTTCAAATCCAGCCTCAGACATTTAATAATTACCTAGCTGTGTGACCTTGGGCAAGCCACTTAACTCCATTTGCCTTACAAAAACCTTAAAAGAAAAAAAAAAGCTGGTGTAAGAACCAACTTGGTGCCTTCCTGGCAGACCACCACAGGGACTCATCGAGCTCTCTCTGGGTCTCCCACAGCATTTCTATGTCCCTTGCACCCTCAACTCCAAACCATTGGTCATCCTGCACTTGATGAGGAATATGAAGTTCTCACGGGTTCTGTGCTTTACCAACTCCCGGGAGCACTCGCACAGGTGAGGGTCAGAACAAGGGAGAGTGTGTACAATAGTCACTGGACATTCAGCTGCTAAGGGGGGGCTGGGAAGGAAGGGTGGAAGGTAATTATGTAACTTAAAAAATAGGCATATGCAGGTGAATGAATGTTGAAAAACTTTAGTAACATATCATTGCAAAAATAAAATATGAATTGAACAAAAAAGGCAAGGAAGAGGGCCCTTGGGGCAGATGCACTCTCCCCCCAAGTACTCCTTTCCCTCCTCTCCAGGTTGTTCTTGCTGGTCAAGGCCTTTGGGGGGATCCCTGTGGCTGAATTCTCCTCCAGATTCGGACCTGGCCAGAGGAAGATGATCCTGAAGCAGTTTGAACAGGGCAAGATTCAACTGTGAGTATCCCAAAGGGAGAGAGGTTGGAGGTATAAGATCAGAGAGCACAGAAGGGTTGAGCCTGCAAAGGGTTGGTCACCATTTGTCTTTAACCTGCGGCCCCTCAGCCCCTCCTCCTGACAGTCATTCCAGCATGGGTGCTGAGTGAGAGGATGCCCAGAGCCACCTGGGTCTGTTCCCTTCACCTCATTACAGCTTGATCAGCACAGATGCCACTGCTCGAGGCATCGACGTGAAAGGAGTGAAACTGGTCATCAACTACGACGCCCCGCAGTACATCAGGACCTATGTGCATCGGTGAGGGAAGGGGAGGCACTGGGGCAGGGTTTTTCTGTCCCTCTTCCTTGGGGGTCTAATCATTTGTTACTGACCTAGACCCTGAACTGGAATAACCAAGCACCTGCCTCCCTCTTGTGTCTGATTGTAGGGTAGGCAGAACAGCCAGAGCTGGGAAGACAGGGCTGGCATTTACTCTGCTCCTAAATGTCCAGGTAAGCCCCATGGGGACACCTGCCCTTTCCCAGCTCTGCCACCTTCTCCATTCATTCATACCCCAGTGTCATTGTCTGTTACTTAGGAAGAATGGCTCGAAGGAAGACTGACCCCCATTCTCTTCTCCAGGAGCAGAAATTCCTTCAGATGCTGAGAGAGGCAAGAGCTCCTGAGCTAGGAAAGCATCTAATCCAGAGTGAGCACCTGAAGTCCCTGGTGCCTCAGTATGAGGAAGCGCTGGCTGAGCTCCAGAAAACCGTCCGGGTAAGGGCCTCAGCTGGGCATGATGGGCTTCAAGATGCCAGCTCTTCAGCTGCCAGAGGGCTAGCCAGCCAGCTCCCCAGGGCCACAGGAGCAGGGACTGTAGCCGTCATGGCTTTCTCATACCTGCTCGTGGCTGAGGAAGCAAAACTAAACCAGGGGTTTAGGCAGCATAGCTGAAAGACACACATAGTTGACAGCATTCCTTTGGGAGTGTCCCATACCTCCACTGCCCAGGGCCAAGAGTCTTAGCTACCCACTAGCCCAAGGTCTGGGGTCCTGGGAGTTCACTAGAAAAGAGGAGCATAGACCATGGGGCAATGAATGCATTGGGGGGCCTGCATCTGAGGAGAGCCACAGAGACCAGGCATCTGGCTCTACCTAAAAAAAAGGGTTGGTCTTGCTCACGTGGAAAAGACCAAAGCAGAAGAGGCAGTGCCCCAGGAAGAACCAGGATTGAAGAAAAGGTCAGCCAGCCTGCTGGGTTAGCATCCTAGACAGGAAGGACCCTCAGCAGGCTAAGCCCCCACAGTTCCAGGCAGGCTGCTGTGTGGAGGGAGACCCGATCCCTGCTCTTTTCTCACCCCAGCTTTTGTTTTCATAGAATGAATGGAAGAAAAAGAAGGCCTGAGCCTGGCCAAGCTGCTCATCCACCGGGCCTTGGGATCTGGGGTGCGCCTGCTGCCAAAGATGGACGAGGCCCTAGGACTCAATCACTGTCCTGAACTGCCTCCTGAAAATGAGCCACTGAGCCTAGTCATTGCTGAGCCACCATAGCAGGGAGGGGGAAGGAAACTTTAATTTTAAAAAGAAAATAAGAGTCTTTGTACTTGATTTACTAGAAACACGTCCTGATCTCAAGTGAAATGAGAAAAATGGGGTATATCCAGGATGGCTCTGAATGAATGCAGAGTAGGGGACACTGTCCTAGCCAAGCAGGGGTAGATAGCCTGCACACCTAAGCTTCAAATGCCCGGGCTGCTCAGGGAGGTGGGTAGGACCCTCACAGAGACAAGGTCAAGGGACTTCAGAAATGGAAATTTCCTATTGGAGATGAAGAGAAAGGATTAATCAATCATCAGGCTAGATTCAAGTCAACTGTCAGTCCATCTGAGTGAAACCCTGGGTGCCTCTAGGCTGTTTATTCATTTTAAGTTTCAAAAATCAGAAATTTTACCAAACACCATCTTCAATTGGAAAGAATGCCAGCAACTATAAAAATGTACACTTTATTCCACTCCCTGTTTGGTAGGATACATCACAATTCTATACAATCCTACATAGCAAGTACAAGTGCCCACATTTGTCAGTAATTTATACTTGGTCCTGCCTTCCTAGTACCATTTCACCACTGGGAGAGTTTTTTTAAGTTAAGAAAGGTGTTTCCAACTTTGCTGATAGATGAATGGACCAGAGAACCAGCTGCCTCGGGCAAATCACGTAGCAGTTGTGTAGGGCACAGGGCCAAATATTCCAAAGGAAAAACAAGTTAACTTGGCATGATTCTGAAATGGACAACAACACATCAGGGATGTAAAATGTTCTTCCTTTCACTGCCAAATTGAATGAACCTAAATGGCCCCTTGAGCCCTCACTGCCCATTTTGAAAGTGCTGAAAGATAAATGAGTGACAGAATGGTTTTAGATTCAGGGAAATGTGTGAATGACCCAGAGAAAGGACAGACTAGAAAATAACTCAATACTCCAATCTAGCTTATGCCAGAACCACTGGACATGTAGGAAATACATAAAGTTGAGATCCTCTATTTCTTGCAATTCCATTACATCTAATATCGATAATGTCATATCTTTAAAGTTGTTCCATAAAAGAAAAATGATTTTTTAACTAAACCACCAAATGATCCCATATTGCAAGAAAAAAAATCCATTTTATGAAATGTAATGGAAAAAAATCCTCAATTTCACATCAGCTACAGTCAAAGCAAAATGCAAAATCATTTAAGAGGAGCTTTTTGGACTTTTTCCTTGGTGAGGCAATTGAAGTTAGGTGACTTGCCCAGGGTCTCACGAGTTGGTAGTGTCAAGTACCTGAGGCCACATTTGAATCAGGTTCTCGTGATTTCAGAGCTAGTGCTTTATCCGCTGCCCCCTAGCAAACTTTATTTTCAAAAGGTTTATATGTGAATAAAAGTCTTTGGACCAAACATCATATTGTATCATTTCTTTAACATTGAAACAAGTTCCTTTAGGATAGTAATAGACTGTGACCTCATCCTCCAAACATCTACCTGAATATACATTCACTTTCTTATTCACTTTAGTAAAATAATCATACAAAAGTGTATTCTATGCACAATTCAGAATTATTCTTGAGTTTTGTTTACTTTCCTCTCTTCCCTAGTTGAAGGCTGAATAAATTTTATACTCAACACAGAAACATCACAAAAGCAAATGAAACTTAAATTAAACCCCAGCCGTTAAAAATTCTCCCAAACTGGAAGTATCAAACTAGACAAATAGGAAATTTTCCCGAGATACAAAGTGAATACTCCTTTTACAAAAAAGGTTACAGATTTACTATACATAGAACTAAGATCAACACACTCATTACATTCCAAGAAGAACCATTATCACAAAGTGAAGAATGAAAGCAAACAGGCACACATGGCCACACGCACACATACACACAGCTTCTGAAAATGCACACAACTACTAACAGGTCCAAAGAATGACAAGAACAGAAGATGAACTTTTGTTAAAAATCTTAACTATACATCCAGATTCAATTCAACAAACATTTATTAGGCACCTACTAATGTGCAAAGCAGTGCTAGGCGCAGATGGTCACACTGAAGGATTAGGGATTGAAGAGATCACATCACACCCAGACTTGTTCTAGGAGGGAATGTCTGCATGGAGGAGGGAAGCCAGTTTTACCTGGAAAGCTTGCAGCCCAGGCCACTCAGCCCTACTTTTGAATGGACAAAGTGGCCTCTAGTATTTGGGGCTGCCATATTGAACCATCTACATTAGTAAGAGGGTAGGCAATATTTCTGACAAACTCTGGAACTTTGAAAAGAACAAAGCTAATCTTTATGTTGTTTGCATTAATACTTAGAAATGACAGTCCAATAAGAGCAACTCGTCTTTTAAAAAGTAGGATTTTGCCAATTTCTCCTAAAACTTAAGACCTTTGAGTTTGCATACATTTATAGATTAAAATATAACTTTTTAAAGGTGCTTTAAAACGCTAGATGGTTTTCTGGCATTTCCAAATTCTCTGGCTGTCTGTATATAGGCATCCCTTCAGTTGGATTTGGGCAGTGCCTTTAATCTGATTGCAGACATCCGCATCTGCCCTTTGGATTGCTGACTTTGCCCTTCTGAGGCTGAAGGGACCTGTCCAGGGTTTGGTCCCCCTGCAACTTGCAGCTGCGGCGTGGCTGGGGTCACGACTTGTTGCTGTACAAGTTTCTGCTGAACTGCCTGAGGAGCCAGTGTTGTGGCAGGAAGCACTTGTACTTGATGTGGGCTGGCCGCAGTCTGGGACATATTCACAGTTTGTGGTTGAGGCTGAATCTAAAGATTTGAGGGGACAGAACAAGGAGATGGTTCCACATTAAAAGGCTTAGGTCCAGACATCTGCTCCCTCTGGAGATGGAGCAAATAGCAGTCACAGCTGTCACTCTCACTGAGACCAAATCCCATTTACCAGCCCTTATGCTTAAGTATCACCAATAATCAAGAGGATAGGGACACAAAAAGAAACTGGGTACTAACACAGGCTGCCAATGTCTGCTTCTCCCCCCTGAACTCCCAAATAATTAGATACTTTAGCTTAGCTCAAAGTGAAATGCCTTGCATTCCCAAGCTCAATTAAGACTGCCTATCTACTACAGAATCTATTTGTCAATCCAAATGACCCATTGATACAGTTGATTAGGTCTGCATCACTAAGAATACCAGACTAATCAGAATTCTATCTAGTGTTCTTCACTATTTAAGACAACTGAAAATAGCATCTTAAAAAAAAACCTGGCAACTGGCCTTCAGGCTTTTTATTCTAATAAATGGCAGCAAAAACAGCACTGAATTATTACTTAACAATTATTGAATGTCAATACTATGCTAGATGCATTACAATAAAAGCCATGATTCCTACCCCAAGGACTTCCTATCTACAATGGAAAGACAATACAGCAACAAAAGACAGACAATTTAAGTAGAGTTCAATAGGAAAACAAGTGGCAAGAGGAAAGTGTCCAGCAGTTCAGAGTCCCAGTCACTGACCATCTGCAGAGGGTCTGTGATAGCCTAGGCAAGCCTTGCCTGAAGTTTTGATGAGAAGTTTGAATAAAGGAGAGAGAAGTAGTTTGCTAGATTAGAAGGTGGAGACCCACCGGAGAGGCCAGAGATGGGAAGTGGAGAGGCTAGAAAGGAAACAGTAGGGAATAGAAGAGTGACCAAAGACAACCAGAACATGGACTGAGTTTTGGTAAGGAAATGAATGTTGTGGATAAAAGCAATGGTCAGCCACCTCCAGTGATTTCTGAAACTCACCTGCTGGGAAACAGAGACCATCTGTTGAATATTGGCCACTGTTTGTTGAACAACTTGAGGAATCTTTGAGACCTTGAAAAAGTATATGAGGGTAAGTTAATACAAAGAAAAACAGAATTTCAAAGTAAGAAGGGCTTCAGAGGTCAACCACCCTGTGCCCAAGGAGGAAAATCCCTAACAAAGGGCCAACCAGCCAGCATTTAAAAAGGCCTACAATGAAGGAGGACTTCTGCCAGTCTCCATTCCTGGGCCCCAGATCTCCAAGTCAAGGGGAAAGAGGATTCCCTGGGACAGAAATAGCAAGACTGAGGAGGAGCAGAGCAAGATCATTTTGAGAGGCATAACTTGCCCTTTGCTGACACCTGGACCTGACTGTCCTTCCCTGCCATCCCTGCACTGAGGCTGGCCCTTACTGGGCTCCTGTGGGCTCTGGGACCTGGGTTAGAGGGGTGGTCAGAAATGGGTTTTAATGCTGGGCTGAGGAGCATGAGCCACCTTGTACTGCTGGGCCTGGACAGTAACCTGCTGTACACTGATCTAAAGAACAAAATAGCTGTCTTCAGAGGAGGTTCTAGAGAACATGTTCTGTAGCAGAGATCATAATTTTAGGTCAGGAAATCTGCTCAAAATAATGTCAAATCTGTGTTTCTAAATTAAATTAAGTTGATTCAGAAAGAAAAGGTAAAAGTGAAAAAATATGGCATACAACAAAGAATTATTTAATGTAAATATCTACAAAAGAAAAGGTGGGGAGGAGAGAGGGACAGAGGGAGGGGTGGGGTTAGAAAAAGAAAAGGGAGAGGGGAGAGGAAGGAGGAGGAGGAAAGAGACAGGTGAGAGAAGAAAGGGGGGGAGGGGTGGGTAGGATAAGAGGGAGAAAAGAAAACAGGAAAGGGGAAAGGGAGGAGAGAAGAGGGAGGGAAAGAGACTGGATAAAGAGAGATCCTGGAGAGGCCCAAGACAACCCTGCAAGTTTTCCTGGGAATAGTACAAACTTCCCCTAACACAGTAAGATTCATAGCTTCTATAGGAGGTCAGGAGAAGTCCATACCCATCCTCATTAAAGGGCTTGGAGAATGACTCTACCTTCTGCTGGACAGTAGTGTGACTCTGAGGCTGAATGATTTTCTGTTGCTGGTGGGTTTTGAGTTTCAGAAGTTGTTGGACATGCAGTGGTTGAGCCACTACTGTCGTTCCTACACAAGGAAAACAACAGTGTCACTGAGCATGCAAGAATGCTAGTCACTATTATAGAAGGTGGATTTTCTCTAGCATTTTGTTCATCTGTTCAAAAAACTGGGAGTTGAAACAGCTATTATACCGGAAAGCAAAGAGGCCTTCCTCTCTTTCCCCGCCTCCCTAGCCCAGTCCTGGGCTTTCCATTGGGTTCCCCTTTCATAGGAAATGTTTTGGTTCTCCCACTCTTTAAGAGAGCAAAGGTTCTGCAGGCAAGGACTACAATTAAGACCATTTAAAGAAGGGCCTGAAATGAAAAAAAAACAAAACCAACAAGCTCCACACCAAAGGGCCTGTTAAATTAGGCCTAATACACATGATGGAACTGAGTCACTTCACAACTTAAAACTAAGTGACCAAAATGCCTGAAGATCCAGTCAAGCACCTGTGGCTTTCTGGGGCCGGCTGACAGCCCCCCCAATTCCTGTCCTGTTCACTGGAAGGGCTGTGACTGCAGGCGATGATGCCACAGGAGGTTTGGCAGGAGCTGCGGGGGCCGTCTGTCCAGAAGCTGGAAGCTGGGAAGTGGCCACACGGGTCTACACAGGAAGAAGCAAGGGCCATGTTAGCTTCTCAATGCTTTGAATCTGTCACCAGTCTTAGAGGTTGGAATCAATCAATCAACAAGTACTTATGAAGCTCCTACCATGTGCCAGGCACTAGCTAGCTTCTTGGGATACAAGATCAAAGACTGAAACAATTTTTCCTCCCAGGAAGCAATACATTCTGATGAGAGAGCTTAACAAGTCCATATAAAAACACATGCAACATAAATATAAAGTTAAATAAGTACAGATAGGCAAAGTGGTCAGAGATAAGGGCATTAGTAATTGGGGGGAGGGGTCAAGAAAGGCCTGGTCTGCAGATGGTGCACAGGACTCAGTGCCATCAGCCACATGGAATAAATGACCAGTGCAAAGGTCAATTTGGCTGGAATTAGAATATGAACATGACCAAGAACTTACAAGGCGAGCAACTTGGAGGTTGGCTACAGTAGTGCTGGCCAGAACAGCCCCAGGCCTGGGGGCTTGGATGGCAGTGAGCTGGGGGGAAGGTGAGGGAGCCGGCAGCCGAGGGGGCAGCAGAGGTGGCGCTGGAGCTGTCTGTGGTCCTGGCGGAGCTGGCTGCTGCAGTTTGTGCTTCTGTAATTTGATCAGGTGCTCCTACGGAAAGAGGAGAGCATTCACTTCCTTCTCTTTTAGTAAGAGCTGCCAAAGCCTATGCAACTCCAAGTATTTTTTCTCATGCTGTTATTTATGGATACTCTGAAGATGGAGAATTCAATAAATTGATCCTTTCACCCACAATTCCATTAAAATGTAGATATTTTAAAATACACAATAGTGTTCATTGAAACTATGTATGATTTTACATGATGAAAAATAGACACATTAGGCCAAGAAAACATATTGCTGAAGCCACACTACTCTTGTTATCACAAAGTAACTGATATTTATGGATATGAAATGGCTGCCAGTATCTTTAATCAGCATTAGTCAAAATAGGAAATGGACATTTTAACAGATTATGGAGGTTTCAAATCTATTCATTTCCTTCTAGGATGAAATTTTTACTTTTTAATACATGTATCCAATTTGGCTTTAATTTAATTAGGTCAGGGAATCTGCTCAAAATAATGTCAAATCTGTGTTTCTAAATTAAATTAAGTTGATTCAGAAAGAAAAGGTATCAATGGATCAGCAGTTCAGAGTCCCAGTCACTGACCATCTGCAGAGGGTCTGTGATAGCCTAGGCAAGCCTTGCCTGAAGTTTTGAGGAGAAGTTTGAATAAAGGAGAGAGAAGTAGTTTGCTAGATTAGAAGGGGCAGACCCACCGGAGAGGCCAGAGATGGGAAGTGGAGAGGCTAGAAAGGAAACAGTAGGGAATAGAAGAGTGACCAAAGACAAAAGGAGGGAGTTGCAATCATATCAATGGATCAACTGTCATGTATAAGAAACCCTCATTCAACTACAAGCCCAGACACTCTTAAAATGTTAGCAGTTTTTCATTTTCTGCAAACTTATCATTAATCATTTTCATTTTTATTAATGTAAGTGATATTGATTTAATTTTAAATTATCTATATCTATATCTTCACAAAATAATTCTTAATAATTTATAAACATGGGGGCAGCTAGGTGGCGCAGTGGATAAAGCACCGGTCCTGGAGTCAGGAGTACCTGGGTTCAAATCCGATCTCAAACACTTAATAATTACCTAGCTGTGTGGCCTTGGGCAAGCCACTTAACCCCATTTGCCTTGCAAAAAAAAAAAAACTAAAAAAAAATTAAATAATTTATAAACATGAAAGGTTCCCCAGGACTTCCTTGGGTGACCTCCACTATGATCCTATTTTTCAGTGTAGCATGGAAGTTTCCCCAATTTTTTTCCATTGCTGGCTTAAGTCTAGACAATCGACAAGGCAATAAATCAAACTTCTCATTTGTAGCATTTGCTGATTTCCAAAATGTAAATGCACACTAAAAATTTAACAAACAGCTGGCACAAGAGGTCACTTCACCAGCTGAGATTGATCCTATCAATCAGAATAGGCTTCAAGTATGAACCCAGTGATAGATTGTAAGTCCATCATCCCAAGGACCAGTCTCACTAAATTAGGAGAGGCTCACTACCAGATGGGCAATAGAGAATGATACATTTTTCTGCTACCTCAACCCACACAGAGAATTTCTACCAAGTCATTGTGGGACTAAAATTTGCACTAGTGAAATAATTACCCTAGATGATAAAATTATAAACTCATGTAGTACAAAAATAATTGCAAGATGAAAGTCATCTGGAGAGCTAAGCAAAGCAAATGAAAAGTTGATGGACTTTTGACATCCAATCCTTTAATAATCTGCTAGTTTAAACAAACTATAAAATTCTAAGGATTGATCTACAGTTCATTCTCTGTTCCCCCAAGTTTGTTCCTCCTAACTTCAATAATAAATATCTTTAAGTGCTGTGTACAATGACACATATTAACTTTATAACAAGTCCCTTTAGATACATACAATTACAGAAATAAAGAAAACTCCATTTTCTCCTCTTGTTACCTAAGATCCTCATGATTGTCCAGCATCAGTGAGAGTCCTTCTCCTCCTCCACCCCAGCCTACAGACCACCAGAACCTCCAGAGGCCAGCAATCCAGAGAGCTTGCCCAGCTCACCTTCTAGCCAATGCCTCTTTCTCCTTTCTCTCTCCCTTTCGGGATGCTAACTCCTCACAAATCCATCACTCCACTTTGTCCCTGGGCCTACTTCCCTTTTCCCAGCATTTACAGTTTAGGCCCCTCTGCCTCACTTCCACTACCACAGGAAGGATGTGGCCACCACTCACACCTGGATGAGCAAAGCGTCACCAGTTATAACCCTTCTAGTTAGAAGGAAAACTGCTGAGCCTCAGTGTCTGCTCTTTCCCTGCCATGCTACAGTCCCCTGGGCATCTTCAACTCCCTTGCTGCTGTGTATCTGAAGACCCACTGTTATCTTGCTATCCCCAAGTCTTAATCTTAAGACCCACCAGCCTAACAACTGCCCTGAGATGAGGTCCCCTCCTCCCTGCCCATGTGTGTTTTGTCTGCCCCAAAAAGAACACTAGCTTCTTAAGAGCAGCAAGGTCTTGTCTCACTTTTGTGCTTAGAACAAAGGCAATACTTAACAAATGTTTTTTTCTTTCTTTCATTTTGCTTGAAACCTTGTTGTCTTTCCATTCTTTCTCCCTTTCCTCTTGACTCCATCAGTTCAAAAATCCAAGGGTTCATTCAATCTCCTAAAATCTTTTGCAGCAGATATGCAACTCTTTCTCCTTCTACAGCCACAACTCTAGCACAGTCTCTCAATAATGCCTGAGGGACTTCTTATCACCCAAGCCCTTCTACTGACAACAAAGGCTTTCTAAGTTAGGGTAACTTTCCTATAGTTTTTACTGGCCCTGGAAACTGCCCAGACTATGACTTGCCCCAATATAGTGGGACCCACACCTGAGTTGCTACAGGCTGCTGCTGCTGCTGCTGCTGCTGCTGCTGTTGTTGCTGCTGCTGCCTGAGAAGCTGAAAGTGTGCAGGAGTAATGGTTTTGCTAGAAAGCTGAACTCCTGTGGCTGTGCCTACAAAGAAAAGAGAGAGATGCTCAAATCCAAAAAAGAAAAAAAAAGAAAAAAGAAATCCTCAAATCTATATTTTGAGGCATGAAAAAACTAGTGAATCTATAGGTAAAACTACAAATTATAACAGATAGGTTTCTACTCCAGGAAGGATGATTCAACCTTAGAAAAGTCAGAAAATTGTGAAGTAGTTTAGAAGACACAGTCATGTACTAAGGATTAAGAAAAATAATTTTCAGCTCAAAGATGGTTTCCTGGCCTTCATATAGCATACCTATACATGCATGCCTATACATATGGCAAAGAAACCAGTACACATCTCCTATATTCTATTGTAGACAAAATGAAAGTAAATATCTGCACATCTAATGAATATCCCTGGTCACAATGCATGTTATAAATGAATGCCATATATATCTGCATAACTCTATTTTCAAAGCCCTATAAGTAAAGGTATAAAAAAGACCCAGTTGTTACCTTGTGTTATCTGAGTCACTAATGACCTTGTCTGAGCCTGCACAGGGCTCAGGCTGGTCATGGCCACAGTGGATGTTGGGATAGGAGTGACTGCCCTCACCCCCTGCGTGGATGCGGTGGAGAGGAGCTCAGCAGAAGCAGAAGCAGCAGGTGTGGCAGCTGGTCGAGGCTGGCTGTGAACCACTGGAGCAGGAGTGCCACCCCCTGAAGCCTTTTTTAAAAAGGATACAAAATGTGAACTTTTCTTCAAAGGGGTACAAATACAAACCAAACATTCTTTTTAAAAAGTCAATGTGGGGGGGGGGGGCAGGGCCAAGATGGCGACAAGAATGGATCCAGTCTTAGGCGCTCTCTGATAAAACGTGAAACTAAGGACTCTAACTAAACTTTCAAGAGACAGAACCCATAGAGGAACCCAGTGAGGCAGTTCTCCTACTCAAGGTAACCTGGAAAAGAGCAGAAAGGCTCTGCTCCCCGGGGCCGGAGGGGCAGCCCGCCAGAGGGGTGGCCCGCCAGAACAAAAGAACTTCAGCCTCCCGGAGGCAGCCCCAGGGCGCTGGGAGTCCCAGCTCACAGCAGCGGGGGAGTCTCCTGAGCTGCACCCCGGGAAGCACCGGGCACAAAGTGGGGGAACAGCGGGGGACCTCTGCCAGAGTGAGCAAGTGGAGCCCAGCCCTCAGGGCACACAGCAAGCAGCTTGGTCTTTCTGCAGCCCAGATCGGGGGAATGAGGGAACCTTTGCTCTCATCAGAGATGGCTAGGAGAGGAAACAGCAAATATACTCAATGGGGTATAGACAACTGGAGTAAGAAGGAGGGGGGAGCAGGGGGAAGGGGTGGGGATGTGAATAAAGGAGGAGAGGATGGACCATGGGGGGAGAGTGGTCAGATATAACACGTTTTCTTTTTTAATTCTTGCAAGGGGCTGGGATTGGAAGGCCTGCCCAGGACCATGGGGCCAGGTGGATTCTGGGCCTAAGGGGTGGTATGGGGGCTCAAGGCTTCTTGGCCCCAGGACCAGGGATCTGTCTGCTGCGCCACTCAGCAACCCTACAGCAGAGTCAGAGTGAAAGGAGAGAGAAAATATAGTACATGGTAGTGGAGAAACAAGAAAGGAGGGAGTTTGAGATCAGCAATGGCAACGTTGGAAAAATATGGAAATAACTTTTGTGATGGATTTATCATAAAGAATGTGATCCACCCATGACAGAGTTGTTGGTGTTGGAACAAAGACTGAAGCACATTTTTTTGTTATTATTATTTGGGGGAGGGTGCAGGGCAAGTGGGGCTGGGTGGCCTGCCTGGGGCCACATAGCAGGGTGATCTTTAGGTGTCTGGGGCTGGATTTGGTCCCAGGTGCTCCTGGCTCAAGGGCCAATGCTCTGTCTGCCACCCAGCCACCCCTACTATTATTACTATTTTATTTTATTTGGGGTCTTTTTTTCTCTTCTTCTTTTTGGTTTTTGCAGGGCAGTGGGGATTGGGTGGCTTGCATGTCACACAGCTGGGTGATTGTTGGGTTTACGAGTCTGGATATGGGCTCGGGTGCTCGTGGCTCCAGGGCTGGTGCTTCGTCCATTGTGCCACCTGGCCATACCTACAATTATTCCTATTATTTTTTGTTAATTTTAATTTTTTTCTCTCCCCTTTACTTTTTTCGCCCAAGCAAGTCTATCTATATTCATGGGGGGGAAGGGTATTTTGTTTACTTGTAAACAAGAATATTTTATTAATGTAAAAAAACATTTGTACAAAATGAGAATAAAAAATAAATTAAAAATGAAAAAAAAACACAAAAAGCCATTCCCCAATTGACAAATGGTCAAAGGATATGCAAAGGCAATTTACAGATGAGGAGATCAAAGTAATCCATAGCCATATGAAAAAATGCTCTAAATCATTAATTATTAGAGAAATGCAAATTAAAGCTTCACTGAGGTACCACCTCACACCTCTCAGATTGGCCAGTATGACCAGGAAGGATAATGATCATTGTTGGAAGGGATGCGGGAAATCTGGGACGCTATTACACTGTTGGTGGAGCTGTGAACTCATCCAACCCTTCTGGAGAGCTATTTGGAACTATGCCCAAAGGGCAACAAAAATGTGCATACCCTTTGACCCAGCAATACCACTACTGGGTCTATACCCTGAAGAGATGAGGAAAAAGGGTAAAAACATTACTTGTACAAAAATATTTATAGCAGCCCTGTTTGTGGTGGCAAAGAATTGGCAATCCAGTAAATGTCCTTCAATTAGGGAATGGCTTAGCAAACTGTGGTATATGTATGCCATGGAACACTATTGTTCTATTAGAAACCAGGAGGGACGGGATTTCAGGGAAGCCTGGAGGGATTTGCATGAACTGATGCTGAGTGAGATGAGCAGAACTAGAAAAACACTGTACACCCTAACAGCAACATGGGAGTGATGTTCAACCTTGAAGGACTTGCTCATTCCATCAGTGCAACAATCGGGAACAATTTTTGGCTGTCTGCAAAGGAGAGTACCATCTGTATCCAGATAAGGAGCTGTGGAGTTTGAACAAAGTGCAAGGACTATTCCCTTTAATTTAGAAAAAAAAAAACAGATAGCTTATTGTCTGATCTTGTTACCTCTTAGACTTCTCTTCTCTTTAGGGACATGATTTCTCTCTCATCACGCCCAATTTGGATCAAGGTACAACATGGAAACAAAGTAAAGACTGACAGATTGCTTTCTGTTGGGGGGAGGGGGGAGGGAAGGAAGATTGGGGGAAAAATGTAAAACTCAAATAATACCTTTAATAAAAATAAATTAAAAAAAAATACTCAGTCTGAAGATGAGGAAGCACAAGCTCCTGCATCTAAAGACTCCAAGCAAAACAGAAATTGGGCTCAGGCTATGACAGAGCTCAAAAAAGACTTTGAAAATCAAATGAAGGAGTTGGAAGAAAAACTGGGAAAAGAAAGGAGAGAGATGCAGGAAAAACATGAAAATGAAGTCAGCAGCTTAGTCAAGGAAATCCAAAAAAATGCTTCAGAAAATAGTATGCTAAAAACCAGCTTAGGTCAAATGGATAAAACAGTTCAAAAAGTTATTGAGAAGAATGCCTTAAAAAGCAAAATTGGCCAGATGGAAAAAGAGATAAGAAAACTCTTTTAGGAGAACAAATCCTTCAGACAAAGAATAGAATTCAGGGAGATTGATGAATTTACCAGAAATCAGGAATCAATACTTCAAAACCAAAAAAATGAAAAATTAGAAGAAAATGTGAAGTATCCCATTGAAAGAAACAACTGATATGGAAAACAGACCTAGGAAAGATAATTTAAAAATTATTGGAATACCTGAAAGTCATGATCAGGAAAAGAGCCTTGACATCATTTTCAAAGAATTACTACAGGAAAATTGCCCTGATATTCTTGAAACAGAGGGCAAAATAGAAATGGAGAGAATCCACCAATCCCCCCGAGAAAGAGATCCCAAAAAACCAACCCCCAGGAATATTATAGCCAAGTTCCAGAACTCCCAAGTCAAAGAGAAAATATTACAAGCAGCCAGAAGGACACAGTTCAAATATCGTGGAGCTGCAGTCAGGATCACACAGTACTTAGCAGCAGCTACATTGGAAGCTCGTAGGGCTTGGAATACAATATACCGGAGGGCAAAAGAGCTTAGAATGCAGCCAAGAATGAACTACCCAGCAAGGCTGAATGTCCTCTTCCAGGGAAAAAGATGGACTTTCAATGAACCAGGGGAATTTCAAAGGTTCCTTTTGGAATGGCCAGAGCTGAACAGAAGGTTTGATCTTCAGATACAGGACTCAGGTGAAGCATGGAGATTGGAGGAGAGGGGGGAAATATGAGGGACTTAATGAGGATGAACTGCATGTATAGAAAAATGATACTGATAATATTCATATGAACCATCTCAGTTAATAGAGCAGGTAGAGAGAGATTTTATAGTTGAAGCACAGGAGAAAGCTGAATTCGAAGATAAAATATGGTGTAAAAATGGAGTCAATAGAAAAAAAGGGAAATGTAATGGGAGAAAGAAAAAGGAGAGGGGAATAGGCCAAGATATTTCATATAGTAAGATTTTTTTATTATTACAATGAGCTATTGCAATGATATGGAAGGGGGGAGGCAAGGGGGAATGAGGGGACCTTTGCTCTCATCAGAGGTGGCTAGGAGAGGAAACAGCAAATATACTCAATGGGGTATAGACAACTGGAGTAAGAAGGAGGGGGGAGCAGGGGGAAGGGGTGGGGATGTGAATAAAGGAGGAGAGGATGGACCATGGGGGGATAGTGGTCAGATATAACACATTTTCTTTTTTACTTCTTGCAAGGGGCTGGGATTGGAAGGCCTGACCAGGACCATAGGGCCAGGTGGATTCTGGGCCTAAGGGGTGGTATGGGAGCTCAGGGCTTCTTGGCCCCAGGATCAGGGATCTGTCTGCTGCGCCACTCAGCGACCCTACAGCAGAGTCATAGTGAAAGGAGAGAGAAAATGTGGTACATGGTAGTGGAGAAATATGAAAGGAGGGAGTTGAGATCAGCAATGGCAACGGTGGAAAAATATGGAAGTAACTTTTGCGATGGACTTACCATAAAGAGTGTGATCCACCCGTGGCAGAGTTGTTGGTGTTGGAGCAGGGACTGGGGCACATTTTTTATTATTATTATTTGGGGGAGGGTGCAGGGCAAGTGGGGCTGGGTAGCCTGCCTGGGGCCACATAGCAGGGTGATCTTTGGGTGACTGGGGCCAGATTGGGACCCGGGTGCTCCTGACTTGGGGGCCAATGCTCTGTCTGCCACCCAGCCACCCCTACTATTATTACTATTTTATTTTCTTTTGGGTCTTTTTTTTTTCTTCTTTTGGGTTTTTGCAGGGCAGTGGAGATCAGGTGGCTTGCATGTCACACAGCTGGGTGATTGATGGGTCTACGGGGCTGGATATGGGCTCGGGTGCTCGTGGCTCCAGGGCTGGTGCTTCGTCCATTGCGCCACCTGGCCATACCTACAATTATTACTATTATTTTTTTTATTTTAATTTTTTTTCCCTCCCCTTTACTTTATCGCCCAAGCAAGTCTATATTCATGGAGGGAGGGGTATTTTGTTTACTCTTGAACAAGAATATTTTATTAATGTAAAAAAAAAATTTGTACAAAATGTGAATAAAAAAATAAAATTAAAAAGTCAATGCTTCGCAGTTTATAGTTAATAATAAAAGGAGTATGGGGACTTTCTCTTCACTGATGCTTGCCTGAATGATAAGCCGACCATCCAGTTGACTGAATATTATTATTCTATTTTATTTGGTCTGAATAATGATAAAATTCAATGAGAAACTATAACAAGTGACTTCTACCCAAAACCACTTTAAAAAATTGTCTAGACATCTGTCATGGCTAGAAATAAGATATTTGCCTTTAAAACCATTGCAAGAACACAGCATTGCCTTAAACAAGCTTCAGAATAGCCAAAGCCTCAAGGTCGTGATCTTGGAAGCCCTAGGAAGAAATTGGCAGTGAACAACATGGGGCTCCAGTACTGAGATCCAAAAAAGCCAGAATCCAGGGCTCAGACACCCTTAACATTTCTCTAAGATGCCAAAGACAGCCCTGAAGATCCAGTGCTTTGACCCTTAAAGATACCAAGATGTTATATTCCAGGAAATGGAAGTCAACACAAGGATGCTGGGGATACAGGACTAGTTCATACAGGTAAAAGAACCTCAATTCAGAAACTAAAACAATAGAGCTAAGTCAATCAAAGAAAACACTTGCCAATTATTGCCAACTAGATTGCAGATCTTAAGTTAGAAAAAGCTCTTCAACAGCTACAAGAAGAGGCTCAAAAGGAAAAAATGGATTTTCCACCCAAACTTCCTAAATATTTAGGAGAAATTAAGCAAGAGATTTTTTTCAAAAATGAAATAAAAGTTCCTGAAGAAAGAAATGAAAGGACAATAAGTAACTTAGAAGGGGGAGGTGTAAATCTTACCAAAGAAGAAGAATTTCTGAAAACTAAAATTAGATCAAATGAAAATCAAAGATTACATGAGAAAGCAAGAAATATTGGAATAAGATCAAAAGATTGAAAAAATATAAGAAAATATAAAGTGTCTAATATTAAAAACATGGACCTGAAAGAGGAGAGATAATTTAAGAATCACTGGAGTATCTGAAAAAATAACTATGATTTTATTAAAAAAAAGTCTGGACTCTATATTTCAACAAATTGTAATTGAAAACAGTCTAAATCTACCGAAGGGTAGAAGCAGAAATAATTTACCAAACTCTTCCTGATAGGAATTCCCAAAGTAAAAATACCAAGAATATTATAGCCAAAATCCAGTCGAACTCACAAGTCAAAGACTGCAAACATACAATCAGAAGCAGTTCAACAAAGAATCAGTCAGGATGACAAAAGACCAGGCAACTTCTTCCAAAAACAATAGATTTGGGAATGCAATATTCCAAAAGACAGAGGATCTAGGCTTATACAACCCAGAATAATTTGCCCAACAGAGTTGGGTATATTTCTAAAGGGAAAGAAAATGGAGTCAGTGAAATAGAGAACTTTCAATCAATTCTGATCTGTACAAAACAAAACAAAGGAAGCATGAGCAGGACCACTGAAAAACAAACACTAGAAACCTAGAAATGGAAATTTATTTGAGTAAGTAGAAGGAGTTGTCTGACTTCTCTAACTGTCAAGCAGAAGATATACAAACATAGAGAAAGGAATGGGGCAGAGAGCATCAGATGAACTGATTCACATCTGAAGTGGCCAAAGGAATGCTGATCAAATATACACATGACCAAAATAAGCTTCTGAAAATGAAAGAAGCATCTAAGAGGGTGTTTGATTGCCTCTTAGTCAGGTGAAGAATCACCAACAAAATGTTACAGGAATGCAATAGAATATGATTTTGACATGAGAAATTATAAAAGATGATTTCAGAAAATCATGACTATTACGAATTAGCACAGAGTGTAGTGAGCAGAACCAGGAGAATAAAGACAGTAGCATTGTAAAGAAAAATAACTCTGAAGGACTTCAACACTCTTATCAAGCAGGGACAAGACCCTTCCAGAGAACAAAAGATGAGGCACATTACCCACTTCCTGATGGAGAGGTTATGGACAGATGGTGCCGATACATACGTTTTTGGAAATGACTACTGTGGATTCATTTTGCTTGACTTTGCTTAATACTTTACAAATATAATCTCATTTGATCCTCACAACAACCCTGGGAGATAGGAATTAGAAAAGGGGAAACTGAAGCAAACAGTAATTAAATGATTTGCCCAGGGTCATACAATTACTAGGTGCCTGAGTACAGATTCGAATTCTGGTATTGCTGACTCCATGTCTGGTATTCTATCCACTGCACCATCTGAACAACCTCAGAATGAAAAAAAAATTTTTTTTCCACCAATTTTTTAAATTTAATTTTTATTTTTTCCATTTACATACAAAAATAGTTTTCAACTTTTATCCTTTTGCAAGATTTTGAGTTCTGCATTTTTGTCAACCTCCCTTTTCTCCACTCTCCCTGTAGCAATGAGCAATCTGATATAGGTTGTACATGTACAATCATGTTTAACATATTTCCATATTAGTCTTGTTGTGAAAGAGGAATTAGAACTGAGGGGGGAAAGCAACCATGAGAAAGAAAGGAAAAACACAGAAGAAGTTTTTAAAAAGTGAACATAGTATGTTTTGTTCTGCATTCAGACTCCAGTTTTTCCTCTGGATGGAATTTTCCATAACAGATCTCTCAGGATTGACTTTCACAACTGAACTGCTGAGAGGAGCTCAGAGTTGCTCATTTCACAGTGTTGATTTTAGTACATACAATGCTCTCCTGGTTCTGCTCATTTCACTCATCATCAGTTCATACAAGTAGTTTCAGGCAAAAAAAAACCAGACACTCTTTCAATGCAAAGGAGAGCATACTGTGTAAAGCCAGCTTATGGATTATGTCTTCCAGAAGGCTACTCATCGAATACTCAAATATCTCAATACATGAAATAAAACAAGAAAATTAACTCAGAACTTCTGGTCACAGGAAACAAAATACCACAGGAAACAAAATACCAATTGAAAAACTCCACAAGATAAAGAAGAAAATCTTAGGTTGAAAACTCCAAGACATATGGTGATTTAATGACAAATAAATTCTGCAAGTGACCAGGAGAAAGTCCTTCAAGTGAAAAAGAAAAGAAAATGGAATAATACAAAATAATTGTGTATCCATAAAAAACCCTAAAAGGGAACAAAATAATGTATTCCAAGTTAGAACCTACTATGATGACACTTTGCAAACCTCTAAGCCTAACTAACCATCAATGAAAAATAGATGGACATTCAATTTCTTTTAGGTTTTTTGCAAGGCAATAGGGTTAAGTGGCTTTCCCAAGGCCACACAGCTAGGTAATTATTAAGTGTTTGAGGCCGGATTTGAACTCAGGTACTCCTGACTCCAGGGCAGGTACCCTATCCACTGCGCCACCTAGATGCCCCTTGGACATTCAATTTCAAAAGAGAAATTTGAGCTATTTCTTCCAAAGAAAAACCCAATTTGAAAAGATGATTTGCTTTGCAAACACTTCAAGACAGCAAAAATACTAAATACAATTATAACTCAATAAATTACCCCTCTCCCTTCAAAAAGAGAGAAATCAAGAGAAAGGCAATCTGTAACCCCAATCAAGATCTTCAGTCTCATCTATAAAAATGGGGCAAATTTACACTCACAAGGTTGTTGGCACCAAAGCACTTTGTAAGCCCTGCAGTACAATAGACAGAGAGGGTATGGTTGTTGCTCTCATCAACATCCTTTAAAGTTTCCCCCCAAAACTGGAGGAAATGCAACGTTGTCAGCAAGGTCAAGTTCTGGCAAGTTCCTTGAAGGGGAGCCCCCTCCCTGCCCCCCACCCCCATGCACCGTGATATTTAGGATCACAGGGTCATGAATGTCATGAATGTGGAGAAGGAAGAGACCTTCAAGGTCACCTGAGGCACACCCTCATTTTAAACCAGGCTAAGTTTTCAGAGGTTCCTCACTACCTCGGAGTTGATTAACTCATGATAATGCTTTTTGGTCAAGAATTTCAAGGAACCATGCAATGAGCTATGGATACCTGCATCTGTGAGGAACTAAGGAATTAGAATGTTTAATAAAATAATGATAATAGCTAATATTTACAAAGTTCTTTGCATATACCCTGACCAGGCAGATACCCTAGTCACAAGATTAAGTTTGTTGTATGGGAGTGGTTTGGAATAATTACACCTTGACCAATAAGAAAATGGGTCCTGATATCCAGAGTGCGGGCAGGAAATAGGATAAGCCAATTACTTACTGCCAGTGGTCCTGGCATAACTGGAGAGGCAAGACGCTTATTGATGGGCTGGAATGTAGCTGCTGGGATGCTAGCAACAGTGTTCACGATGACATTTCCATTCACAGTAGCTGAAAGCAAATCAAAGTCAGGAAAAATGGGTTATAATAAAAGGTTTTTGTTGGTTTCTTTACAAACCACAAAATGCTTTATTACAAAAACTCTGACCTGTCTGGATGCTTGTTCCTGTGACTGCAGGTTTGATTGTTCCAGCCTATTCAAAAGACAGTTAAAGTCACAGTATAAGCTAAAATAATAACTGACATTGTATGTGAGACATTTTAATTTTTTCTGGGCTAATCTGGAGTGGAGGCAGAATAGAATGTGATGACTTTGGGAACTGGAAAACCTGGACTGGCCCCAGTGTCTAGCACAAGTCCCTTCTGCTCACTTCCACTCAGTTAAAGCAGCCATGGGCAGGGACAAGCATGAGTGATACTACCATCAGCAGATACTGACAACCACCTGGACAAAATGAGGAAAAAGATGAGGACTATGGGGAAAAGGATCACAAATCAGCATGAAGACATGAGAGAGCAGGAATGAGAGACTTTACCTGCCATGTACATCCAGGGGCTCTTTCTCTGCCAAAAGCATATGTACTAATAAATTCTTGGATTACCTTGTGCTATTTAAAATGTAGGAAGGAAATGGGAGGCTCCTTTAAGTAAATGCCAGGGGGCTTCCTTTTCAAACACTAGGTAATCTGTGACTAGATGATCCTTTTCAATTATAAATCAATAGTTCTGGGATTAATGATGATCTCATCCTTCAAAAAAGAAGAAGATTGACAGGAAGAACTGTTCTCCTGATTCTCATCAACAAGGAAAAAGTAGTTTCTAAGGTGGGAATGATGGCAGTTTTGTAGGGTAGTCACTACTACCCCAATACCCAACTTGTAATACAGAAGAAAAGGAATAGTTGGACATTCATCTTCAATTTTGGGAGAGCAGACTTCAAAGTGTGAAAGAAAATATTTGCTGTTGTTATTCAAATCATTTTGCAGGCTTATTGACTCTAGCTAAGTCTAAATTTCCCAGGAAAGAAGGGAGGTCCAAAAGAATGAGATTCTGCAAACATAGAGAGGCAGTTCTAAGGAGGAGGAAAAGTCTCTTCTCTGAAGAAATTCATATAGACTGGCAGGGAATTCACACACCAACTTGGGTTTTACAAACATATATAGAAAAGTTGGAAGCAAAAGGGCAGGTCAGAAAATGACAATAAAGCCCTAGTGAGATGAAGGAACAGGACTAGAAGCCCCAAGGCTCATACTGGTTCAACATCACTTAGGAAAGTTAAGGATAACAGAAACTCTTTTTTCCAAACTATACTGGAGAAGACGGATTATCACAGAAGGCAGAGATGGAGCCACTGCTCAAGGACAGAGAGTAGGTGAAGGACTAACTCACCTTTGGCTTCTGCTATCTTTGCCAAGGAGAATAATCAACCAGAGAAGAAATGACAGAAAGTATATGTGTGGATACATATGTGTGTGTGTGTGTCACATGGATGCATACATGCATTATGTTTGGATATATACATAAACACAAACCAAGGATACATACAAAAGAAACTCAAAGCAGTTTTGGAAGGGAGGAAGCTGACAGGTTGGGGCATTAGGGCATGGGAAGGGAAGGGGTAGAACAAGGCTAGACCTGCATTCTAGGAAAATCACTTTGGCAGTTGTGTTAAGTGAGGCTTAGAAAGCAATGAAACCAAATGGACAGTTATTGCTTCAGGCTAGGAGGGAGAAGGAGGGCCTGAACAGGATGGTGGCCATGTGAGTGGTAGATGGAAGCTATGGAAATAGAAAAGACACAATCTGACAACCGGTTGGAGAGAGTAAGAAGTAAAAAAAAGACCCTGAAGCTGCAAACCCAAGTAACTAGAGAAGCTCAGAAGAGTAGTGAATTTAAGGTAAATATCATAAATTCTACTTTGAAGATTTTGTGACTGAGTGCCCACAGAACATCCGATTCAGAATTCCTCATAGATAGTTCCTAATGTATGATACAAGCATAGGAGGGAGACTAGGCTTAAAGTGAGTCAACCAAGTGATGTGACCCCCCCCCCCAAAACCATCCAATACAATCTTGTCCTCCAGGACACAGCTGACCATAGTCATGTTGTTCTTGCCCCCAGTTAGTTCAGATCTGAAGTATCATGTTTTGTTCTGGGGACAACATTTTAAGAAGGACAACGATGAAATGGCCAGCATTCAGAAGTAGCAGGGTTGGGAAAAATTATCAATCAGCTCACCAGTATTTTCTCCCAACTCTGTGCCTTTTCCCTGGCCATCTCCCATGGCTGAAATGCTCTTTGTCTATCTCCTGGCTCCCCCAACTCTCTTTAAGTCTCAGTTCAAGTCTTCCCTTCTACAAGAGACACCTTTCTCCCTTCCCCCACCAACCCTGCTAGTGCCTTCCCTCTGGGACAATCTCCTATTTACACAGACTATACCGGGCCTGTATCTGCTATTTACAAGGACAAGAACAATGTTTTCCCCTTTCTCTGTAACCCCACAACAGGTATAATACTGGAAGACTATTAGCTGATTAACTAAGGATTCAAACATCTAATGTACCCCGGATGCCAGGTTAGGCTCTGACAACACAAATGCAAACATAAAAGCAGTTCCTGCACTCTAGGAACTTCCATTCTAGCTGAAGGAGAAAATTGTCCATTTTGACACAAACAAAATAGAGACAAGATAATCTGGTCAACTGGGGAAGAGGCAAGCAGCTTGCAGGGTCCAAGGAAGCTTCAGATAGAAAGCCTCCACTATGAGTCTTAAAGAAAAGTAGGGATTGCTGAGGAGGGAGGACATTCTAGACTTGGGAGACAGCCAGGACAAAGGCATGAAGGCCCGAGATATCCTGTCAGGGATGAGCAGAAGCCCATTTGCTGATTGTATCAGAGTACGCATGGAAAACACCTGAAAAGGTGGATTCGTTGTGAAGGGTATTCCTTGTCAAAAAGAGAAATTCATATTGGATCCTAGAGATAATGGGAGATCAAGGAGTTTGTGGAGCAAAATGGTGCTATGGCCAGAGCAGTGCAGCTGCTGGGAGCATCAGGCTTTGGAGAGGGGAGAATCTCGGGGCAGGAAGATCAACTTAGGAGACAATTGCCCTGGCCCAGTGAGAAGAGAGGAGGGGAACCGATGTAATGTAGAGATAGTGTAAAGATGTAATGCCAAGACCTGGCAACTGATTGAATTTGTGGGATAAATGAGAAAGAGAAGCAGAGAATGACAACAAGCTGTGAACCTGGTCAGGCCAGGAAGAAGGTGGTGCTTTCAACAGAAAACAGAACAGAGAAGGCAAACTTTGAAGGTAAAGAGAAAGAGTTCAGTTACATGTTGACTTTGCCAAGTCTACAGCAGAGGTGTCAAACACATGACCCACAGCACTCTCAAAATGTAATTGGGAAATGGTAACAAAAAGAAAAAGAATACAACAGAACATATATAATGTGAACTGTGACTTTCTAATCAAACGCAGCCCACAGAGATTTTTATGTTTGAGTATGACACTCCTCCTGGTCAATAGAACAGCCAATAAATGTAGGCCATCATGATATATGAGGACAGGCTAGAGAAAGCAGAAAAGACTTAGGAAGGATATGGTCACTGCCTTTATATATTTAAGGAGATTAGATTTGTTTTGCTGTCTCAGATGGGAGTACTAGAAGTAATGGGCAGAAAGGGTAAAGATGCTTCTTGAGACCTGACAAGGGAAAAACGTCCAAAGGGCCCTGGGCTCTCTCCAATGGCAGTAGGCTCTTTCTCACAAAAAGGTCTCCAGGCAAAGGCTGGGCTGACAGCTTCTCAGCTAAGTTGCAGATGGAATTCGTGTTTAGGAATGGTCTGAGCTGCCTTTGGACTATTAAACATAGAAATTCTGTGATTCTTTGATACTTGAATTGTAATTAATAATTGTCCACCTAAATATAATCTTAAACTTTAAAGTTTACTCATCTTTACTCTCAGTTTTTGCATATTATTCCAATAGCTACCTTAGACCTGGCAAATTCAATTGAAACCTAATACTCACTATCTCTCCCCCTTCTAAAGGACCTAAAAGTACTATTTGCTCATGTGAAGATTTCAGGGGATCTGAACAATGTCCCTTTAACAATGTCCTCAATATACATGGTCCAGATATACATATCCCTGGGTATCTCAAATAACCAAATAAAGGAGGGGATGCACATGAAAAATGTCTTTTAAAACATAAATTTAGAACAACTGTAATTTCTTTTCCATAAGTTCTTACCAAGACTGCAGAGTTGGCTATGGTGGTTGCTGCAGGCTGCATTAAAGCTGGGGGCTGTTGGACTACCTGTGATTGTGGCTGTGGCTGGGGCTGTGGCTGTGGCTGGGGCTGGGGCTGGGGCTGGGGCTGGGGCTGCACTTGAGGCTGGGGCTGCTGTTGTGGCTGCTCAGTGGCTTGCTGGGTTTGTTGCTGATTGCTCTGTTGCTGCTGCATCCCTGTTTGCTGTTGGGCTCTCTGCTGTTCAGTCAAAACCTAGAAATACATGGAGAAAAATACTCTTCATTTCCCAAATAACTAATAAATCTGCTACGTTACAGAATAGTAGAATATCCCCATCACAGAAATCAATCTTTTCATCTAAGAAAGAAAAAAAAAAACGGACATTTCAGATGAAAGTCTAACGCTGGTTCTTCACTATAGAATCATCCCAAACAAGTATCTCTCTTCTTCAGTGTGCAACACATTGACTGTTAATATGAACAGTTAGGAGGTGCATCAATGGCTACTTTACCTTCTTCTCCTTAGCAATACGTTCGGCACGTAGGGAAGCAACATGAATTGGAGGCAGGGGCTTGTCGTAATTGATTCCACTAGAAAGAAGTAGAGATTTAAAGAAAAATTTCAGAGGAAAAACTGTTCCCTCTAACTGAGAACTGTTATGAATTCTGGGTCCCTACCTTTCAGCAAACACTGATGCATGTTTGGGATTCTTCTGGAAAGGATTCATTCCAAGTCTAAAAACCAAGCAGATATTGTTGCTGTTGCTTTTGTGGACATCAGCTGTTCTCCAGGATAAAAATGTCTAATTCCCTCAGTTGATCATCCCACAACATCACATCTCTCCTTCCTGGCCAAGCATCCTCTAGATTTATTTCAGCTTGTCGCAATCCTTCTGAGAATATGGTGCCCATCACTTCAAAGTCTTTTGGCAAACTATCTATTACTGATCCTTATTGAGCAACCGAAATCCCAGCTCTTTTTCAAGTGAATTGCCCTGAAGGTTCTATCATTCTATCCTTGCACCATTTATTCTTTGAACCTAAAGGCACAACTTGACATTCATGCCCATTAAGCTTCAATTTGTTAGCATTGTGCTCGGTTTCTGAAGTTCTTCTGGCCATGAACATGATCATCAGGGCAGTAGATAGCCTCTCCAATACTATGCACAAAGTGCAGATTGAAATAAGAATGCTCCCCCTTCGGGGGTCCAAGGAGAGATTTCACAGGGTCTTTTGAGCTCAGGTGGGAAAATATGATGACATTATCTTCACTGACCTCTAACTGAAATTAAAATTACCCTTAATTATAATTTTTTTTAAAAAAAATGATTCTGAGAAGATGTTATGGGGTTCACCAGACTGCCAAAGGGGCTCCAGAAACAAAAAAGATCCTAATCCCCTGACCTAAGACATTGATAGAAATGACGACCAGAGCAGAGGTAAGGACGAGATCTTCAGCCTTCTGCCAATGCCTTCCCTCCCATGGACACAGACACCTTAATCATCTTGTCTAGCAACAATATGTCTATAAAGCTGAGAGGAGCCCATTCCTTTTACCTGTTTGGAAGCCCTTCTCCCTTTCATTTCTCCCATCTCTCAGGCAGGCAGGCACACAGGCACACACACATACACACATCACACACATCACACACATTCCACACACCACCCATATGCACACTACTTACTATATACTACACACACACATCACATACATACACACTCCACACCACTCACACACTACATGCACATCATACACCACATATAAAAACTACTCACAAATACACCACACACCACATACACACACACACCACACACACAACATATACACATACATTGTCTAATATCTTCTAACACCCCCACCCTTGCCCTGGTATTCCTAATGGAAAAATGTGAAAGTTCTTGTGCCTGCAAACACTCCTATCTGCCAAGTCAGCTCACAAACACTGTTAATTAAATGGAAAAATAAAAAAAGAACAATCTTAAATAACTTACAGAGGCTTACTCAAGGGACTTCTTTTTCCTGCAATCATTTGTGCCACCTCAAAGTGATTGATATAAAGTTGGGTGCGGGTGGCACCTTCATCCTGGGTATAGACCTGGTTAGTGCGAAGTAGACGACTATTCTTGGTCTAAAAAGAAATGTAAGGGAAGGGTATGAACAATCATTCCCCCCAACATATTGTTTTACTTGTCTCATCATTTCTGGCCCAATGCACAAGGCTCTTAAACCCAAAACAAGTTTGCAGACTCTTCTGAAGACTAAAACACTGAGCTTCAAATCTTCTAAGGTCAATAGAACCAAGTTTGGAAGACCAACTCTGAAGGGGTAATATTCTCCAAATCTGAAAGTACCCCCAAAGGCACAGAAACAGATGGTCCCAAGTACAAATCACCTTCAAATGAGGACAATCATTGTTTATGACAAAGATGCTTGTGATCGTTGCAAAGAAGGATCCAACTGCTACCTAAATGTAACAGGGCAATGACTACAAGACACAAATATTACCTTCAGGTTCTATGAACAGAGAAATCACTGCCATGAGCAGAGTTCAGGCCCAGGTCCCCCCCACACACACACACCATCTTCTAAGCCCTCAGTACTAATAATTGAAGAACATACTTCCATGAACACAAGAGGTTATAATTTACTTCTCAGGTCTCTTTCCTCTAATTTGTCCTATATACTACTGCTAAACCACCTAAATCACTGCTGCTTTACAAACACCCCACTTCTGCTCAAATACCTCCACTGGTTCGCCACAGCTTCAGCCCTGCCATCAGGGCCCTGGCTCCAACATCTCTTTCCATCCCTACCTTGCATACACCTTTTGCTCAAACATGACCAGTCAACTCACTGTGCCCTTAACATCCCCCTGTGCATTTTTGCCTCAATGCTTCTTCCTAATCTCATGGTCTTTGAAAATATTTCTAACCCTTCTTTCTACATAAGCTCTACCCCTTCTTTAGCATCAGATTATATCCCACCTGATCCAAGAAGTCTTCCCAAATGACCCAGCCACATTCCTCCCCTCAACTGATAGCTTTCACTGGCTATACTGCCTATTTGGTACATACACAGACAGACAGATAACCATGGATTAATCATCTCTTTATGTATTGGCCTTATCTTCAAGTCAGAACTCACATCTTATTTAGCTTCATAGGTCCCTCAGGACCTAGGAGATGACCTTGCCCAGAGCAGGAACATCACAAACAGTACTTGCTGACAGACACACAGACAAATACACAAAATTCACTCAGACTGTCCAGAATGCTGATGAAGGCATTCCATAAAGAATAAAACATAGTCTGTATACCCCATTAGACAAATATAATTCCTGATTCAATGGATTGGATATAATGCAGGAAGTTGTTTGTGCTTGTTTAATGTAATACCATTAAACAAATATAACTCCTGATTCAATGGATTGGATGTAATACAGGAAGTTGTTTGTGCTTGTTTAATGTAATACATTACTAGCACAAGTATGACTCTATATTTAACTCAAATAATTATTTTTAAAACATCTGATAGTACCTACCTTACTGATGTTTTTGGACTTCTTTTTAGGGTTCCCTTCAAACATGAACTGTCAAATAGGGGAAAAAGCACTTAATATCAAAAAAGCACAAAATTTTATCTGTATCTTATTTTAAAAAGGGAATTATCAAGTTTAGAAAAATAGAAAGCAAAGCCAAGTTGGAGGTGTGAAGGTAGGAATTTCCAGAAATTTGTCCCCCAAAAAACTCCAAAAGCCATCAAATTACGACTAGCCAAAATTTAGAGCAGAACCCACAGAAAGACTGAGTGATACAATTTCCCAGTTCAAGACAACTTAGAAGATCTGCAGGAAAGGTCTGTTTCACCAGGACCAGGGGTTAGAAGGAGCCATAGTGCAGCCACAGCACAGCACAGCTGGGCCAGAGCAAATCAGCTCCAGCCTTCCAGGAACAGCCCGCGGGGCACCTGGGTCCCTAGGGGCACCTGAGTCTGTGGCAGAGGGAGTGGTTTCCAGACCTCTTGGCCCAGTAATCACCGGGGACAGCTTGAAGGGGCAGTGAGAGAACTCTGTGGCACCAGAGTGAGTACAGCGGCAGGTTTTGCAGTGAGAACCTGCAGTGGGAATTGGCGGAGTCACCCAGTACTTCCAGAGCTCTCTGCCCACAGTAAGGGAATCAGGGGAGACTACAGAGGTCTCTCTGTTATCCCTGGGGTAGAACTCTTCTGTTTGCCCACACTCAGGTCCAGGTTGCAGTCTGGGCCCCCATAATACCATCGCCAAACTGGGACCCTCCTCACAGCTCCAGGGCAGAGAGGTAGGCTTTTGGTCATCCACAGATCATAGAAAATTATTTTGGTCCCATGGAAGATCAAAATACACACTCAGAAGATGACAAAGTCAAAGCTTCTGAAACCAAAACCTCCAAGAGAAATAGGAAATGGACTTAGGCAATAGAAGAGCTCAGAAAAAACTTTGAAAACAAATAGGAGACGTAGAGGAAAAATTGGGAAGAGAAATGAGAGCGATGCGGGAAAATCATGAAAACAAAGGCAGCAGCTTGGTGAAAAGAAGAGAAAAAATAACATGTTAAAAACCAGTTTAGGCCAGATGGAAAAAACCCAAAAGGCAAATGAGGAAAAGAACGCCTTAAAAAGCAGAAATGGTCAGCTGGAAAACAAGATAAAAAAAGCTCTCTGAAGAAAATAACCCCTTCAAATGCAGAATAGAACTAAAGGAAGCTGATCGCTTTTTTGAGAACTCAGGAAGAAATAAAACTATAAAAAAATATATTAGAAGAAAATGTGAAATATCTCATTGGAAAAAAACAACTTACCTTGAAAACAGATCCAGGAGAGATAATTTAAAAATTATTGGGCTACCTGAAAGTCATGACCAGGAAAAGAGCCTAGACTTTATTTTTCAAGAAATAATACAGCAAAATTACCCTGAGATCATAGAAGCAGAGGGTAAAATAGAAATTGAGGGAATTCACTGATCGCCAAATTCCAAAAGAAAAACTCCCAGAAATATTATAGTCAAAATCCAAAACTCCCAAGTCAAAGAGAAAATATTAAAAGCTGTCAGAAACAAACAATTCAACCATTGTGGTTCTATAGTCAGGATCACACAGGAGTTAGCAGCATCTACATTAAGGGCTCATAGTGCTTGGAATATAATATTCTGGAAGGCAAAAGAGCTTGGTTTACAACCGAGAATTAATCACCCAGCAAAACTGAACATCCTCTTTCAGGGAAAAGATGGACTTTCAATGGAACAGAGGACTTTCCAACTTTCCTGTTGAAACAACCAGAGCTGAACAGAAAGTTAGATCACCAAGTACAGGACTCAGGTGAAGCACAGACAGGAAGGACTAATTATGAGGAACTTAATAATGCTGAACTGTATGTATTCCTGCATGGGTAGAAAATACTGATAACCCATATGAACTTTTTCATTTAAAACATCAGTTACAAAGAGCATATATAAGATACAGGAAGGAATTGAATATAATGGTATAATATAATATAAAAATGGAGTCAATGAGTGATAAAGGAAAGTGCTTGGAGGAAGGGAAAGGAGAGGAAAAAGGGGCTAAGATATTTCACATAAAAGAGTCAAGAAAAAGCTTTTGCAACAGACTGGAACAAGGGAAGGCAAGGGGGGGAAATGAATGAGCTTTCATTCTCATCAGAAATGGCTCAGAGAGGAAATAACATACCCACTTAATAGGATATAGAAATCTATCTTACCCTAGAGAAAAATGAGAGGAAAGGGATGGTCTAAGGGGGACAGGGGAGAGGGGGGAGTAAAGGGGGAATAAGATAGAAGAGAAGGAAGATTATGGGAGAGGGTACTCAGACACAACACACTTCTGAGCAGGGTCAGGGTGAAAGGAGAGAGAGAGAATAGAATAAATGAGAGTGGGAAGGAACAAAATGGAGGGAAATATAACTAAGTAAGAATGATTGTGGGAAAAAATATCAAAGTAACTTCTCTAGTGGACTTATGATAAAGAAGGTAACTCATCCCAAAGACAGAGTTGTTAGAAATCTGAACACAGACTGAAGTCCACTTTTTTTCCTCTCATTATTTTTGAGGTTTCTCTAGCTTATGCAGGGAGAGGGAGGTTTATGTTTATTTTCACAAAAAAAGAATTATAATAATATAAAATAAAGCATAAAAGAAAAAATGAAAAATAAAAAATAAGAAGTATTCTGTGATAATCAATTGGCTATATGGAATTTATAATAAAGTGTAATGCCATTAGTATTATTATTTTCAAATTGTGGAATAGAATCCATTATTTCAATAAAATGCTTAATAAAGTTAAAAACACATAAAAACAATTTGCAGACAAGAGAATTTTTTTGTAATCTTATCTATTTCACAGTCAAATATTCTATGGGTAGGTTTACTTCTATGTAATATTCACTAATGTGTATATATTGCTTTAAGATTTGCAAACACTTTACAAATACTGTCTCATTTAAGCTTCATGACAATCTGTGAAACAGATGCTTTTACATTCTCAATTTGCAGATGGGAAAGCTGAGGCTGAACCAGGTAAAGTGCCTGGCCCAAAATCATCTAGCTAAGTGTCTCTGTGTTTGGTTTTGCATTGGATCTTCCCAACTCCAAATGCAGCCCTAGGTGCATCCATTGACAACAAAATCTCCCTCCCAAAACAAAATGAGAACCCCCAGCTATTACCAACTCTTGCTGCTCTTGCAGCCTAGGAGAGGAAAAGGGTTATTCATGTAAATATTTCTGTAAGAACTGAGACATAGGGCTGGGGCAGAGCCAAGATGGGAGAGAGAAGCCAGGACCTTCCTTAAGCCTTTCCAGATTTCCCTCAGAAACAACACTGATCAAGCATCTAAGCAGATTATAAAGAAACAGAACTAAAAAAAGAACAGAGGGGAGCATCTTCCAACAAGGTCTGTCTCAGGTGGAGCAGGAGTATGACCAGGGAAGGGAACAGAAACCCAGAGAATCAGGGGCAGGGACCAGTCAGCGGCTCTTGGCTACAGAAGAGATCTGTGGAAGCGGCCCCAGGAGTCACAGCTCAGCAGGCCAATGGCACTGCAAGCTAGCTGAGAGTGCTCCAACACAGGTACCCCCAACCCCACCCCGTCCACCCAACTAGGCAGGACTGCAAATCCCAGTGAGCAAGCTGCTGGTGTTCTCAACAAAGAACATCTGCAAATAGACCCTCCCCTAATACAAGAAGCTTGGGACTGTAGGAGACTGTTGAGGGTCACAGGTAGGTCCTCTCGCCCATGTACATCAATGGCCTACTTACCTGGGTCAGCTCTCTGGATCTTCCCATCTGTTCCCTGTCTTTTGGCACTTTCTGAAACACTGCATGGGAGTGCTAGTCTAAGGAAGTAAACTTTTATTACCTGCTGTCCATGAGCATTGTTTGACTGGTAATTAGAGAATGCCACAGGACTGGGAGTAAAGAAGGGTATTTAAGCTTGCTTTCAGGTAAACAAATGGAGAACTTGCCATCTTTGTCTCCCACCTCTTCTTCAATGTTTGCCTAAGCTGGACTGAGTCAAGTAATAGGTTATGAGTGAAGTATAAGTTAGCCAGCTGGCATACAACATGGGACAATACTCAGTTAACAAAATTCAGAATGAATAAGAAAGATCAGAAAAAAAGCCAGAACTATAGAAAGTTACCTTGGAGTTAAGGATGAGCAAAACATCATATCAGAAGAGGATGGCAGAAAGAGTATTACATATGAACCTGTAGAGGAGAATATGAATTGCTTTCCAACCCAAAGAGTCTTCCTAGAAGAGCTCAAAAAGAATTTTGAAAATCAAGTAGAAAATTGGGAAAAGGGGGCAGCTAGGTGGCATAGCGGATAAAGCACCGGCCTTGGAGTCAGGAGTACCTGGGTTCAAATCCGGTCTCAGACACTTAATAATTACCTAGCTGTGTGGCCTTGGGCAAGCCACTTAACCCTATTTGCCTTGCAAAGAAAAAATTGGGAAAAGTAATGCAAGAGAAAGTCAACATTTTGCAAAAGGAAGCACAAAAATTGACTGAAAACAAACTTTAAAAATACAATTGGGAAAAAAATACAATTGGGCAACTGCAAAAACAAATAGAAAAAGATAATAATTCCTTTAAAAATAGAATTGACCAGATGGAAACAGAGATGCAAAAGCTAACTAAAGAAAATAATTCCTTGAAGAACAGACTGGGACTAGTAAAGGTTAATGAATACGAGGCATCAAGAAATAGTCAAGGAAAATCAAAAAATTGAAAAATATAAGAACATGTAAAATATCTCACTGGAAAAACAACTGACCTGGAAAACAAATCCCGGAGAGATAATTCAAGAATTATTGAACTACCTGAAAGCCATGATCAAAAAAAAAAAAAAGCCTGAACAACATCTTTCAAGAAATCATCAAGGAAAATTGTCCTGATATCCTGATATCCTAGAACCAGAGGATAAAATAGTCATTGAAAGAATCCACTCTTGAAAGGGATCCCAAAATAAAAATACCAAGGAATATTGTAGCCAAATTCCAGAATTATAAGATCAAGGCAGCCAGAAAAAAGCAATTCAAATATCAATGAGCCAAGTCAGCATTTCACAGGACTTAGCAACATCAACATTAAAGAATCAAAGGACCTGGGAAATGATAATCCAAAAGGCAAAAGAGGATCTTGGGGTTAAAACCAAGAATCAACTACCCAGAAATATTGAATATACTCTTTCGGGGGGAAAAAATGGACATTTAACAAAATAGCTGGCTTTCAAATTTCCCTGATGAAAAAACCATGAAGAGAAAATATGATTTTCAAATAGGAGATTCAAGAGATACATAAAAAAGTAAACTGCAGAAAAGAAAAAGTCTATTATTCAATTAGATTAAACCAGTTACATCCCTACACACAAGGAAGATACTCATAACTCTTGAGGGAGTATACTTAGACTGAAGATATAGACATAAGTTGATTTTGATGGAATGATTTAAAAAAATTTTTAAAAAGGGGTTGTTTGGGGCAGCTAGGTGGCGTAGTGGATAAAGCACTGGCCCTGGAGTCAGGAGTACCTGGGTTCAAATCCGATCTCAGACATTTAATAATTACCTAGCTGTGTGGCCTTGGGCAAGCCACTTAACCCAGTTTGCCTTGCAAAAAAACCTAAAAAAAGAAAAAAAAGGGATTGTTCTAGGATGGTAGGAATGGGGTAAATTATATCACATGAAGAGGTGCAAAGGACCTATTACAATAGAGAGAAAGAAGGGAGGGGGTGAGAATTGTTTAACTCTTACTTTCATTAGATTTGGTTCAAATATACTCAGTTGGGTTTAGAAATATATCTTATCCTTCAGGTAATAGGAAGAGAAGTGAGAGAAGAGAAGGAAGGGTTGATAGGAAGGAGGGGAAATAAGAAAGGGGAAAGAAAAGGGAGAAAATAGACCGGGGGGGGGGGGTACACTGAGGAAGGCAGTAGTCAGAAGCAAAACACTGGTGAGAAGGTAAAGAGTAAAAGGAAAAAGACAAATACAGAGAAGAGATAGGATGGAGGGTAAATTATAATTGTAAATATGAATGGGATGAATTCTTCCATAAAATGGGAGTGGATAACAGAATGGATTAAAAATGAAAATTCTATAATTTGTTGTTTACAAGAAACATACGTGAAGCAGAGATATACACAGAGTAAAGGTAAAATACTGGAGCAAAATAGATTATGCTTCAGCTGAAGTGAAAAAAGCAGAGGTAGTAATCCTTATCTCAGACAAACCAAGAAAAAAATAGATCTTATTAAAAGGGATAATAAAAGAAATTACATCTTCCTAAAAGGCACCATAGACAATGAAGTAATTTCAATACTAAACATATACACACCAAGTTAAATGAGTTATAGGAAGATATAGAGAGCAAAACTATACTGGTGAAGGCTCTTAAAATCTCTCAGAATAAGATAACTCTAACCACAAAATAAACAAGAAGAAAGTTAAGGAGGTATATAGAATTTTAGAAAAGTTAGATATGAAAGTTAGAGAAAACTGAATTAGGGACAGAAAGGAATATAGTCTTTTTAAATTGACCATGTATGTATTAGGGCATAAAAACCTCACAATCAAATGCAAAGACAGAAATATTAAATACATAATTTTCAGATCATAAAGGGTCATGGAAAGATAGGCTAAAAATTAATTAGAAACTAAATTAGAAAATGAATGGATCAAACAACAAATATGTTATTCATAATTTCATACAAAACAATGACAACAATGAGATAACATACCAAAACTTGTGGGATACAGCCAAAGCAGTTATTAGGGAAATTTTATATCTCCAAATGTTTACATGAATAAAATAGAGAAAGAGGAAATCAAATGAACTGGGCATACAATTAAAAAAAAAACTAGGAAAAGGACAAATTAAAAATCTCCAATTAAATACCAAATTAGAAATTCTGAAAATCAAAGGAGAGATTAATAAAATCGAAAGTAAGAAAACTATTGAATTAATAAAAAGTAAAGCTAAGCATTGGTTTTTAAATCTTTGTATAACTTGATTTTTAAAAAATAGAATGAAAAAAATCCAAATTATCAGTAACAAAAATAAAAAGGGTAAATTCAAAACCAATGAGGAGGAAATTAAAGTAATAATTTGGATCTATTTTGTCCAACTCTACACCAATAAATTTGGCAATCTAAGTGAAATGTATAAATATTTACAAAAATAAAAATTGTCCAGATAAACAAATGAGAAATAGAATACTTAAATAATCGCATTTCAGAAAAAAGAAATTGAACAAATCATCAATGAACTCCTTTTTTTTCCTCTTGTTTTTTGCAACCAATGGAGTTAAGTGACTTGACCAAGGCCACACAGCTAGATAATTATTAAGTGTCTGAGAACAGATTAGAACTCAGGTCCTCCTGACTCCAGGGCTGGTGCTCTATCCACTGCATCACCTAGCTGCTCCTACCATCAATGAACTTCTAAGAAAAAAAATCACAATTCTAAATTCTACCAAACAGTTAAAAAAGCAATTCATTCCAATTCTATATAAACTATCTGAAAAATTAGTTGAGGGAAGAGTTCTGCCAAATTCCTTCTATGACACCAATATGACACCAATAAACCAGGAGAGGTCAAAACAGAGAAAGAAAAATATATACCAATTTCCCTGATGAATACTGATACAAAAATTTTAAATAAAATATTAGCAAAGAGATGACAGCAAGTTATCTCTAAGCTAAAAACACCATGATTAGGTAGGATTTATACCAGGAAATCAGGGTTGGTTCAATATCAGCAAAACTATTAGAATAAGTGACCATATCAATAACAAAATCAACAGAAATCATATAATTATTTCAATAGATGATGAAAAAACCTTTTGACAGCACCCATTCCTATTTAAAACACTAGAAAGCATAGGAAAAAATGATAAGCAGGATCTATCTAAAACCATGAGAGAACATTATATGTAATGAGGATAAGCTCCAAGCTTTCCCAATAAGATCGGGGTAAAACAAGAAGGTCCATTAGAAATGTAAGCTATAATTATACCACCTCACACTTCTCAGTCTGGCCAATATGACCAGAAAGGACAATGATCAATGTTGGAAGAGATATGGGAAATCTGGGACATTAATGCATTGTTGATGGAGCTGTGAACTCATCCAACCTTTCTGGAGAGCAATTTCGAATTACACCCAAGGGCAATAAAAATGTGTATACCCTTTGCAATAGCACTACTAGGGGCTATATCCTGAAAAAGATTATAAAAATGGGTAAAAATATCACTTATACAAAAATATTCATGGCAGCTCTGTTTGTGGTGGCAAAGAATTGGAAATCCAGTGAATGTCCATCAACTGGGCAATGGCTGAACAAATCATGGTATATGGATGTCATGGAACACTACTGTTCTATTAGAAACAAGAAGGGATGGGAATTCAGAGAAACCTGGAAAGATTTGCATGAACTGATGCTGGGCGAGATAAGCAGAACCAGAAGAACACTGTATACCCTAACAGCAACATGGAGGTGATGATCAGCCTTGATGTACTTACTGATTCCATCAGTGCAACAATCAGGGACAATTTGGGGCTATCTGTAATGGAGAAAACCATCGATACCCAAAGAAAGAATTGTGGAGTTTAAACAAAGACCAAAGACGATTACCTTTAATTTTTAAAGAAAGTTATCTTATTATACAATTTTCCTATCTCTTATACTTTATTTTTTCTTTAAGGATGTGATTTCTCTCTCAACACATTCAATTTTTGATCAATGTATAGAATGAATACAATGTAAAGACTATTAGATTGCCTTCTGTGGGGGTGGGAGAAGGGAAGTAAGATTAGGAGAAAAATTGTAAAATTCAAAAAAAATTTTTTTTAAATGAAAAAGTAAATGTAAACTTTAGCAATAAGAGAAGGAAAAGAAATTGAAGGAATTAGAATAGGCAATGAAGAATCAAAACTCTCTTTGCAGATGATATGATGGTATATTTAAAGAATCCTAGAGATCAACTTAAAAACTACTTGAAACAACTGGCAACTTTAGCAAAGTTGTAGGTTATAAAATGAACCCACAGCATTTCTATATATTACCAACAATATACAGAAGCAAGAAATAAAAAGAGAAATTCCATTTAACTTAATTAGGACAATATAAAATGCTTGGGAGTCTCCCTGCAAAGACAAACTCAGAAACTATATGAAAACAATTACAAAACACTTTTTACACAAAAAAATTTAGAGCTAAATAACTGAACAAATGTCAATTATTCATGGGTAGACTGAGCTAATATAATGAAAATGAATGACAATTCTACCTAAATTAAATTATTTATTCAATGCCTACCAATCCAACTACTCAAAAATTACTTTATTGAGCAGAAAAAAATAGTAATAAAATAGTAACAAAAAAATAAAAATCAAGAATATCAAGTAAATAATTGAAAAATACGTAAAGGAAGGTAGCCTAGCTACACGAGAACTAAAATTATATTATAAAGCAGTAGTCATCAAAACTGCCTGATACTGGCTCAGAAATAGGTTGACAGATCAGTGGAAAAGATAAGGTACAAAAGAAACAAAGTAAATGACTATAGTATCTACTATTTGATAAATCCAAATACTCCAGCTTCTGAAATAAGAACTCACTATTTGACAAAAACTGTTGGGAAAACTGGTAAATAGTATGGTAGAAACTAGGCACCGATCAATATCTCAAAATAAGGTCAAAGTTAGTGTTAAGATTTAGACATGAAGGGTGAAACCATAGGAGAACAAGGAATAGTTTATCTTTCAGATCTATGGAAAAGGGAGCAGTTTATGACCAAAGAAGAGATAAAGAGTATTATAAAATGCAAAATGGATCATTTTGATTACACCAAAATAAAGTTTTCACACAAATAAAAACAATGTAACCAAGATTAAAAGGAATGCAAAAAATTGGGAAACAATTTTTACAACTATTGTTTCTGATAAATGATTCATTTCTAAAATATACAAAGAAGGAGTCAAATTTATAAGAATATAAGTCATTCTCCAATTGATAAATGGTCAAAGAATATAAACAGGGAGTTCTCAGATGAAGAAGTTAAAACTATCTATAGTCATATGAAAAAATGCTCTAAATCATTGTTGATTAGAGAAATGCAAACTGAAACAACTCTGAGATACCACCTCACACTTCTCAGTTGGCCAATGTGACAAAAAAAGGAAAATAATCGATGTTGGAGGGGATATGGAAGAACTGGAACACTAATGCACTGTTGATGGAGCTATGACCCAATCTAACCTTTCTGGAGAGCTTCAGAAATTGACAAGGATGTCCATCAATTGGGGAATGACAGAACAAATTATGGTACTGCTGTTCGTGGGGGTGGGACTTCAGAAAAGCCTGGAAAGACTTGCATGCATTGAGGTTGAGTGAAGTAAAAGCAAGAAGATCTGAGTGTCTTAGTTTTTCCTAGATTTTATAGGTGCCTGTAGGAAAGCCAGAAGAACATTGTACACATTAACAGCAATATTGTGTGATCAACTATGATGAACTTGCTCATCTCAGCAGTCCAATAATCAAGGACAATTCTAAAGACTTGTGATGGAAAAAAAATCCACGTTCAAAGAAGGAACTATGGAGTCAGTGCAGATCAGAGCTTAATATTTTCAATTTTTTAAATTTGTTTTGTTTTATGTCTTGTGGGGTTTTTTCCTTTTTGCTCTAATTCTTTCTTTTGTTCTAATTCTTCCATGATTAATATGGAAATATGTTTATACATGTTATACATGGAGGAAAGAGAAAAGGAGGGAGAGAGAGGAAAAATGTGAAACTCAAAACTTAACAAAAATGATTGCTGAAAACTATATTTGCTTGTAATTGGGAAAACAGATAAATAAATAAATAAATAAATAGGGGAAAATATTCAAACAAAAAGAATTGCACAACAGAACACAATAAACTGAACAGAAGAAAGCAACAAATACCACAGGAGGTTCTACATGGCATCACAAGCCTTTTTCAGGATAGGAATAAAAATAATCACAATGACCTCAGATCCCATTAGCCTAGTATTGTGCTATGGATAAGACAGTTTCATACATGCATACATAAAGCAAGTGTTCTTATCTCTGCATATAGACAAGGGAGGCCATGTCCCCAAGATCACAAAGCTCATGGACTCAGAACCCTATCTCCTGGGTCTGAGGATTTTTTTCCTATCAGCACAAAATGTTGCCCCCATAAAACTTGGAAATACTATGAGACACTCAGATCTGTGACCATTTCCCAAATTCACTCACCTTCCCTTCTTCCCTTGGAATAATGACATTTTCATAACGGTGTCGGCACTGTTTGGGAGAACGGTAAATTCGGCTACAGGAGTTGACAACATCACTTACAAGATCCCAATTAGGGATGTGTGCTGGTGACACTAAAGCAAGATTTAAAGGAAGTTCAAGCAGCTGTTTAACAGCCTAAAAGAAAAAAAAATCATCATGTTTATGCACAACACTTCAAACATCAATATCCAACACAAATTTCAAGCTTGGAAAATCTTCCCAAATTTAAAAAGAAAAGCAAAAAATGTCAACAAAAGCCTACTGTCTAGAGAATCTACAGCATCCCTTACCTGCAACAATGCCCAGTCTTCACTGATAAGCCACTCTGGACTGTCCAGAACAGATTCTGCCAGTGATGACTGAGTCTGCTGCTTCAATAGAACATTCTTCTTCTGCTCTTTGCTCTCTCGGCGCAGCTTAGACATCCCAGGAGTTGGCCGGTCAAAGAGGGATCGAGGAGGAATGACGACTTCCCCATGCCGCTGCTTCTTCTTCCGACCCACAGCTAAGGAGACAGTTGGAGAGAGGCATGTGTACAAGGAAGCATAAGGAAGAGGGAATGCAAAAAACCTAGAAAACAATCAGAGGGCTGACAAGTTCCATAGAATAACATCTAGATACATAAATGTTGGTCCCATTTCAGACACTACTATACTGTCACTGTTTTCCATATTAACTTTGACCAAAGCAACCATGAAAAGGGCCTAGCTAATCATTAAAATCCCACAAGGATGTATGTCCATTGACAATGAGTGAGACTAAGTCTAAGTGTGTAAATAAGCATCCTGATATGTGGCAGTTGCCTAGCTGACATGTGGTTCTCCTAGTTTGACCCACCAGGACGAGCCCGCTGCATCTGGTGAACTGTGACTCCAAGGTGGTCTCTTAAAGCACTAAGTGAAGTCCACCTTCTCTAGATGCCAGATTGTGCCCTAAAAGCTATAAATGGTTCAAATGGACCTTAAAAAGCTACAAAGAATGCAGAACTCATCCCAGTATTTCAAAGAGTAAGAGGAGAAATCTAGCTGGCAGAAAACTATAAATCCGAAAGGATAAAAGAAGATTTCAAATTTGAAGAAAAGTGCCTTTCTATCACTAAGATGTTAAGGGAAAGTTCTGTTACCAGAGGGTTCTGCTTTGGGTCGTTTATGCTCCTTTCTCACATACACTGGTGGCAGCTTAGACTCCTGGATGGGAGTAGCTTCATACATTAAACACATGACAGGATCAATGTAAATGTCATTGTCGTCCTGTGGGGGAGTAGGAGGAGTCCAAAGCTGCAAAACAGAAAAATCACACTTGTGACACAGATGCTCATTGCCTAGGCAGGACCACATTTCTCTGATATTCAAAAGTAAAGCCTGTTTAACTTACTGGCATTATCTCGGTTTGTCCATCTGGACCTTCATAAACATATTCCTATGTTAAAGACACAATTTCTTAGAGTCAGATGGTTATGGATAACACATGGTTCACTGCTAATGAAGAAATCAACACAACAACTAGGCTGTTTGGGGATTCCTACATCACAGAGCATTCCAGGCAAGTTTTCTATCCACAGTTAAATCTGACAATGTGAAATGGAGGAATCACACTTACTACTAGAAAGCAAGGGCTTGGGATCCTCTCAAGTAAGGGGCGGGCATCATTCAGAATAAAATAAAAAGATCCTTTCATGATCAGTACATATTTTACCTTGTAGTATTCAGGGTACCTTCTAAGCCAATACTTCTTTTCAGCAAGGTCCTTTATAAAAAAGATTTAATCTTATACTTTGCACTAAAAACCCCTTCAGTAAATGACAAGTGAATGCAGTTTATGTGGGAAAATATTCAAGGGATTCACAGACAGACAAAATTGTCCCCCTACAAAAGCAAGAAAGTAAAGCATGGGAAACAGGTTCTCTCCCTGTTCGGTCCCCTGCACAATACATATCGCATAGATAACCCTGACTTATAGTTAATTTACTCTCTTAGATGCCTTAAACTCTAAAAACGTCCAGGAGCAGATTTTTATCATCCTATAATGTAAGATATCATACATTGCATTTATGCAAGGATAGGTACCTTATTATAGGCATCTTCCCTCGTGTAAGTCAATAACTCCTCTTCCTCCTCTAGAAACATGCTTTCTGCTTTTTCCTTCAATTCTCTCATATGATGGAGTTCCCAAATTTTCTTCACATTCTTCAATTTCCTCTATTCCAAAATTGAACAACAAGGAAGGTTTACATTTTTAGATTTTTAAAATATTCAGTAGTAGACTATGTCATTTTGATATTCCTAATAGTCAAGAGGGGGAAGCACAAGACCCTGGGGACACAGTGAGAGGTAAACCCTAGACTCGAGGAAAGCAGATTTCAAAAGTTTAGTATTAGGCATGATCTCATGACCTAAGAACCTAAAAAGGGATGGGACTGAATGAATTCTGACACTCCAATCATAAAAAACCAGGATGAGGAAGAGAATGGAAAAGCACCTAAAGAGACCAATGTAACTACTCTTGGAAGAAAAGTCCTGGGACAGCTCAGAGTTGAAAATAACATTAAAGAAGCTGGAATGAGAAAGACATGCAAAAGGCTGATCTAAAGCAATAACAATATACTCTTAGAAAAGCTTGGGTTGAGTTGACATTAAAGATTTATGAAAACAAAGGGCATTCTTAGCTGTCTAGAACAACAACAAAAAAGGAGCAGGTCACTCCTCCATGTGTAATATGTCATTTAAGGATAATGAAGAGATGGTCAAACTTCTTAACTACCTCTTGCTTACAACTGCTTCACTAAATTAGAGGAAGACTTTAGACTGGAAAGCATAAATCAAACATGGATGGTTAAAAGAAAGCAAAGTCCAAGATGGAGGAAAATATAAGAAAACCCTCAGCTCTACATTAAATGACCTTAATTCCTGACCCAGATGAATAATATATCAGGACAGGGAAAGAATCTATTGAAGAAATTGTGGAGATGAGAACAAGAAGAATATGGAGACAACGTTTAATTTTCAGAAAGAAAAGGGAATCGTGCAAACTATAGACCAGATATATTCACCACCAACCTCTGGCAGTATTTTAGAAGATTATCAAATAGATATTTCATGAGCTCGTAAAATGAGAAATGATGAAAACAAAAAGTCAGCATGGTTTCATTAAAAATAAGTCATTCTAAAGCTAAGCTTTTTCTATATAGAAATTTTCTGCTACTAATGAAATCATAGGTTTGACCCAAATAATAATAATGATAATAATAATAACATAGATGATACAAGGAAATGATAGTAGTAATGAAATACATCACTATAGGCTGTGAATATTTTGTGCCAACCAAATACCTACCAAAACTTCATGACTAGAATTATAGAGGCAGTTAAGTGGTACAGTGGGCAAAGTGCCAGGTCTAGAGCCAGGAAGGCTTGCATTCAAATCCAGCCTGAGATATTTATTAACTGTGTGACCCTAAGCAAGACACCTCACTTCTGTATGCCTAGGTTGCCTTGAGGATCAAATGAGATAGTATTTGTAAAAGTGCTTAGTTCAGTTCCTAGCACATACTAGGCAATCTGTAAGTCCTTCCTTTCTTCCCTTCTCCTATGCCCCAGAAGTTTATGAACTTTCATGGACCAACTGATGATAAATATCCTGTATTCCAAATATCATCTTCAAAATTTTGGGGAGAACTCTATTAATCAACAATACTAGAAAAGGCTCATAATCACAAATCACATAGTTGTCTTCAGTTGACTAGGCAAAACATCAATCCACAAAAACTTAAGAACAAACATTTTTTTAAAATGCCACCATAGCAAGCACTAATAATCTCCAAATCATATGAAATAAAAAACTTTCAGAACACAGAGAACAGAAAAGATCCAAATCACAGGAGAACAGGATGAAGTAGAAATCATCACTGTCATTCTGTCTACTATTCCGGTTGTACTGAGAATATTCCCCCAAATTTATAAAGGATAAGCTTGCATCCTACTACTTTTCCTAAATCAGGAGATAATTTTATCCACTCATGTAAAAGCCTGTACAATATTAGTTATCTTAAAAAAACAACAACTAGGACCTATGACCAGTCCTAGAACCATTTCCATCTGCATTCCATCAAAATAGATGAAAACAAGATGATGATGGTCGCTGCATACAGATAACTTCAATGTTAACAAAACAGACAATATCTCATTTGATTATCTTAACAGCCTATAAGATAGATACTCCAAATATTAGCAACTCCACATTCCCGATGAAGAGAATGAGAGTGAGTTTATATGACTTGGCCTTGTTCATAAGGCATTAAGGGTCAGAAGCTGGATTTGGACACAGCACTCTCTAGACTACAATCCCAACATTCTTTCCCTTATACCAGGAAATCATGTACCATACACCATATAAAGTACAGAGTTTAGTTTCAAAAACAAAATAGAATAAAACACATCAACTGGGCCAGTATCAGATACAAAATGAATGGCTTAAGGGCAGTTCATCTGAAGAACTCTTAAGGTTTTAATTGACAGCAGACCGGAGATGAATCAAAGGCATGATCATCCAAACCCTAAAAAACTAGCCTATAGTGTTAGAAAAAGAGCACCTGGACCAGGGGAGGAGCCACACTGCTCAGATGAACACCCACAGTGCAATACATTCAGGGCTTAGCACCACTGACTGGCCCATGTCCAGAAAAGGATAAAAGACTCTGAAACCACTGAAAACATAGACCTGCCTCAAGAAGAGATTTCTAAAGGACACAAGACAGTCTTCTGATGTTTGAAGGCAGATTGCTCCAGGGGACAGAATTAGGACCAATGAGTGGAAGATATGGGAAGGCAGATTTTAACTTGAAGGAAGACCTTCCAAATATTTCCATTATTAGAGTGCCTAATAATGGAATGGGTCACCTTTCAAGATACTGAGTTCCTATGGTTGAAATGCCAGAAAAGTACCTCTCATAGAGGGAATTCCTGTTTCTGAGATTCCTTTCAGCTCCAGGATTTTGCTTTTCTAATATAACTTTCTAACTATTAAATTAATAAACACAACAATAATTATTTAGTGAAACTTCCTTAGAGGTGATCAGTGGCTAGGTCACTGGGTCTGGAGTCAGGAAAACCTGAGTTCAAATCCATCCTCATCTGTGTGACCTTGGACAGGTCACTTAACTGCTGCCTGACTCAGGTTCCTCAGTCGTAAAGTAGGGATCATAATAGATCTACCTCCCATGGCTGTTGTGAGGATCAAATGAGACCCTATTTGTAAAAAGTGCTTAGCACAGTGCTTGGACAAATGCTTAACTGTTCCCCTCCCTTTCCCTCATAGGACTTAGAGGTGAATAGGACGTTATAAGTCATTAAGCCCAGGGCTCCAATTGTACAAATAAGGAAACTCAGACTCAGACAAGGTACCCCAGTATTAGTGGCAAAGTCAAGATTCAGACCCAAGTTCCCTCACTCTGACTTCAGTGTTCTTTCCACTACCGCACAAGAATTTATTTTCGCCAGAACAGACTTCAGAAATCATCTTGTTCAATTTCATTTACAGATAGAGACCCCGAAGTCAACAAGCTTTCTTAAGCACTTAGAATGTGCCAAGCACCTCCCCCCACATCATGTAGTTTGTTTAGATGAACCTGGAGGGGCCTAACTCTTTTTCCAGTATTCTTTCCCTGAGTCCAGATCACACTTCTGCCCAGTCAATAGACTCAGCAAACTACAGGAGTACAGTTATGGAATTGTTCATGTATCTAATGGACACTCTCATTTCTGTCTAAAGTTCTGGGGTGCTGCTAAGTGGTGCAGTGAGTGAGCATTGAGAACCTCAGTAATGAACAGAGGCACATCAAAGTGGAGACCAAGCTGGCCCTGGAGTCATGAAGGCTGGGTTCATGTGTTGCCATGAGCTGCCCCAAGAGTCCCAGACATGTTTCCCATCTCCATCGGTGGAGGGACTTTTCCACCCCAGGAGATGCTTAAATGGATGGAACTCACAGGTCCAAATCAAAAAAGGAAAAATAAAAACGAAAAACTGATCAAGTCTCCATTAAGTTCTTTATATTTCTTAACTACTACACTTTATATTAATTATAAGAACTTATAACAATTTAATAATACAAATATGAAGCCCAAGTCAAAAGAGTAAACTGATGTCTATAACTAACTTATTGATTATTTTGTGCAAACATATACAAAAATGGGGGAAAAAACAATAAATGTTTAAGTGCCCACTAGGATTCTTATACAACTCAGAAAATCAGAATTAATTCATAACAAAGACCTACCTCTATTATTCTTTGTCCACTCTCATCACCAGAAACGTGGAAGAGTTCAAGATAATTCAATGCATATTTCTCTATGGGAGTAAGCTATTTGAAAAATATTTTAAAATTTGGTTACTACCAAGTCCTTTTTAAAAAGTAAAATTTGAGCCAATCTTACTATGCTTTCTGAAGAACACAAACTATTCTAAGATATAACCCTGGAAGAGACTTGGAGGATTTATCTAGTTCATTTCTCTGCCTTCAGACAAGTCTCTATTCTGCAACTCTAGTCAACTGATAAGGATTTAATTCAAATAATTCAGAAGAACCAATCTTTTTTTAATGCTTCTAGAAAATGCAACATTCCTGAATATATCAATCAACTATCACGTTCTTGTTATAAGGATTAACAATTTATAAGAGAAAATATGTACTTGATCAACAACTGCAAATAATTCCTCTCTCTGTGAAGGCTCTTCAACACATTTTAAGTCATCCAGGTCTGAGATAAAAGCCATTGGGAAAGATTCCATTTCTATTGTTCTTACTTCTTCAGCATGTTTAATTGGTTCTTCTTCATCCTCTTGTTCAATGCTATTCAAAGCCTTTAAAACAAAGATTTTGGGGAAAGAAAAATGTAAACCAAGCTTTTGAAATCCTTTAGCATTGTTTCACTCAACTACCATTTGACTAGAGAAAACAAAAAGCTTTGATTTCAGTTAATGACGGGTCAATGACCTCTCTAAAACGATTTTTACTATATAATTTTATCACTTATTGAACCAATGACATTGGAGTAAATTTTAGAATCATATCAAAAAACAGAACTTCCAACAATTCATTTATTTCTCACATTCTGATCTTTGATATTCAAATAATACTGTATTGAAGGTTTGTTATAGACAAATTACTAAAAATAAAAAGACTATCTGTATCAGAGAGAACCCCAATCACACATAAATATCAAAATTTAATATAGCAAATCTTCTTTAAAATCTGCTCTAAAAATAATGCTTCTATCAGGTAGAACATATTTTAGTTTTTCTAAATACCTAAAATTGGAAAGTTTAAAAAAATAGCCCTAAGAATAAGAGTAACTAAAAACCTGAAATTTGTTAAGAAAAAAATACATATTTTTGTGATTTAAAAAAAAAAAAACTTTCTGGGGGGGAAGTAAATTTCCTACAAAAATCTATATAAAATAATGATAAATTGGAGGATATTAAGTATGAAATTAAAAGCCTAAGCAAACTCTTCATTTTTATCTTATTTCATTGACTCATTTCTCACATTTTACCTTAGTTCATATTCTATTCACTTTTTGCTACTATTTCTTACCTCTATAAAAGGTTTTGCAACCTTGGGTGCAATTGTTTCAGTCACAGAAGGTTCCTGAGAGAGAAGAACAAATTCCTCAGCTTTTACTCTGAAGCCAGTATCATCCATAGGAGAATGGACTTCAAAAAGTTCCTGGATAGTTTGCTGGGAGGAAAAATAAAATGGTATGGTTAACTGTCATTCATCTGTCGGCAATGATTTGAATTTGATATTTCATTAGCATTCATTGAAGAACATTAAAACCTCCAAGGGGTTAACATTAAAATTAACAAAATTAGGGGCAGCTAAGTAGTACAATGGACAGAGTATCGGCCCTGGAGTCAGGAGGACCTGAGTTCAAATTTGACCTCAAACACTTAATAATTACCTAGCTGTGTGGCCTTGGGCAAGCCACTTAACTCCATTACCTTGCAAAAAAAAAATGTCTTCAAATCTTCTGTGCTTCAAAGTTAGACCACCACAGGACTTAGAGAAAGAAAGGCTGGAGAAATCATCAAATCCAAGGTGCCCTTTTTACAAATGAGGCGCAGGAGGATAAAGTGACCCAGAGTCAAACAACTATCATTTAAGTATGACCTTCCTTCACAGACTAGGGGTTCTTACCCTGTGAAGGACCTGATGTGCTTCTTCCTAACTTTGGGAAGCTTCACTTCTCTCCCTAATCTACCCAAGGTACTCCACCACTCCTTCTTTAATAGAAAATAAGATAGTAATAACCAAGAAGACAAAAATCCACTTCTTAGGCCATAATTAATTTATAGTAAGCCAAAATAAGTATTTGCTTTCTCTTACTTCCAGAGCTTTAGGAGAGAAATTTCAGAGGCCAGGGAAGGTAGGAAAATCAGACCTGTGATTTCATCAGTATAAAAAACTGCTCATGTGGGATCTCCCTCTGTTCCTTCAAGCTAGGGTCTCAGAGACTGAAAGGTGAAACGATTTCAACATGGCCAAAAAACAATAGTAATGCTTCAACCACCCAGAGGCTTTACCAAACAATGCAGATGGAAAGCCAACCAGGCCTGCCTATTATGTGACTCTGGTCCATGTCCTCCCATGAGTTCTCCACAAGGACAACACCCAATGTCCTGGGACATGCAAGCAAACCAGCAAGCATTCCTCATCGACCATCAATGGTCCTTAACTCTACCCAGTGATCACCTCTCTTTTTTTCTATGACATTTCTTTGATGATATCCTTTAAATTCTTTGTAGTGTCTTACTATATGCTACAGCCTGACTATATTCTACAGCCCCTTCCATTATTTTCAGCGTAATATTAATTTTTAATCTTCAGAAACTTTGGTGTTTTCTGGTCCACCATCAGAAAAATATTAATTTAAGGAACTCTAAAATTTCCTGAAGGCAATTTGTCCTACCATTCTCCTCCTGTTTAATCATGGGACCAATTCATTATGTGTGTGTGTGTATACATATACAAAAATACACACACACACACATATTATATATACATATATATGCATGCACACACACACACACACACACACACACACACACACACACGTGCCTTATCTAATACTTGGACTCACAAAGTTTTGTTTTGTTTTGTTTTTAGGTTTTTGCAAGGCAAATGGGGTTAAGTGGCTTGCCCAAGGCCACACAGCTAGGTAATTATTAAGTGTCTGAGGCCGGATTTGAACCCAGGTACTCCTGACTCCAAGGCCAGTGCTTTATCCACTACGCCACCTAGCCGCCCCGACTCACAAAGTTTTAAAACAAGATTCTGTTGCTATATCTTTCAAAAACTATATTAATTCTGATCCATCTAGAAGGGACTCCTTGTAGAAAAAGAATCTTTTAGGTATATCTTGTTCTACTGGTCAAATGCTTTCTTATAATTAACAAAAAACAAATACAAGAGTATCTTGTATTCGTTACATCTTTCAGTCAAATTTGTTATCACAAAAATGTGGTCTTACTGTGGAATATAATTGGCGAACAGCTGTTTACTCCCTACTAATACCCTCACCCAAGATGGCAACACTACATCGGTAGACAATTCTCATAAAAATGTTATATTGTTGGGAGTTCAGGGGTACAGGTCAGAAGCTGTTGATGCTCCTTCAACCCCTAGTCTAGCAAAGGAAGGTCATACTTAAGTGATAGTTGTTTGACTCTGGGTCACTTTACCCTCCTGTGCCTCATTTGTAAAAAAGGGCACCTTGGGTTTGATGATTTCTCCAGCCTTTCTTGCTCTGTCCTGTGGTCTTCTAACTTTGAAGGAGTTCTTCCATTTTCTGTATCAAAAAAGGTTCAGGACTTTTTCACACCTGTGGTTTTCACCTCCTTGAAAGAGCCTGAGAATTGATCCCTCAATATTGTCACAATTGTGTTGCCTCCAGGAAGAATCTCCATGTCTAATTCAGCTATTTTTCACCTTTTATCTCTTTTTTATAATTTCTATCTTCTCTAAGAGAATATCCAGATCTAGAAAGCTAAGAATCCAAGTGTGATGGATCCACTGTCCTTGATAAAGGAAAGAATTTATTATAGATGTCTCTGTAGATATTTTCCATTTTAATTGTTTACTGTCCCTTCTCATACTTAAAGGTCCTTGGGATGATTTTACATAACTACCAAACTTTCCTTAAACTGATTTTGCCCTGTTTTTTATTTCATGAGGTGAAACTGCTCATAATCTTCTATCATCTTTCTCTAGAATAAATGTCATCTCTTCTCTTTAGAATATAAACAAAATGAGTGTTTATTCTAAAGTGGTATTCATTTATCTTCCATAATTTTTCCATATGGCAAGTAAATCAAATGTTTGCTAATTAAATTATTTTTTAGATTCTTTTGGCTCCTTGTTGCTGTTGTAGTTGTCCTTTCTTCCATTCTTATTCCATTTTCTATTATCAATAACTCACTTAAAAGGTCAGGATAGAGCTGTTTTAATTTCATACCATGTCTTTGTCAAGTTGCTATTCTTTCCTCTAGCTAATTTTGATCTTTGCTATAGCAAGTCATGGTATGAATAAACACAGAGAAATAGCAAGTTATTTCTTATGTTCAAATATGACCAACTTCTTTTTCAAAAGATTTCTCAGTGCTTATTTGGTCCAATGCCTTTCAATTCATTCTCAAAGAAAAGAATACATTCCATAATGTACAGACATGAAACTTTTTTGTATTTCATAAATCTTTGACTTTTCTCATTCCTTATTTCTAATGATCATTTTCTAAGGTATTTCTAATCATTAGTACCTATTTGCCACATTTGTATTTCAGTCTCTGAATATCATAGTGAAATTGAAATGAGTCATTTCCTTTAGAAGTATCTAGCTAGCTGTGAGACCTTGGGCAAATCACTTAACCCCATTGCCTTAAATAAAAAAAATTTAAAAAATAAAGAAGTACATATAGCTTCTCAGGTGGGTCATACAAATTAGAATATCAATTGCTAAATTTAAGTCTACAGACAATCTAAAATTTCTAATGCTATATGAGTAATTACTTCAGAAACAAACACCTTTTAATTTACTGACAGTTACCTGAGTTAAGAATGCCATGGTATAGTCATTTCCTTGAGCTGCTACTTCTCGAATTAAATCTTTGGTACCATTTTTCAACAGTTTTTCTTCTACAGAATTACCACTTACAAGCCTAGAGAAAAATCGGTTACAAAATTAAACATTAGTGCTTTCATGTCAATTAATATATCCAAAAACTAAATTAATGATATTGTTAACTCAAAATTTAGAGTTGTATCTATATTCCCTGGTCTAGCACAAAGCAAGCATCAATTAATACTTGTTGGATCAAGAATTTTTTAATTGATTTAAGAAATCCATATCAAATTTTCCTAATTTTAGAAATAGTTCAAATAGTCTATCTGAATGATTAAATAATGGAGAACTGAACAGGCAAACCACTTAAATATAACTTTTTTGTTAAACTTCATTTTTAATTCATAAATGCATTACCCTGTGCAATTCATTGCGGCAATTTTTTTAAATTACTTTTTCTATAAGGAAAGATCATGTGTGCTCCTTCACAAAAACTAGAAAACAATGACCTGAGCTGAGCAGATTAACATTTTAGCATTATTTAAAAGTCACTACTGAAAAGGAAAAGACAAAATTTCACATATTTTGCTTTTGAAAATGATACAGCAGTTTTTCAATAACCATGTCCTAGAACCATTGGTTCATTATAACAAGCATCAAAGAATATTAGCTTTATACACAGTCCAGTGGATCTGTGATTTCATCAATATGTGTATTCCCTTCAATGTTGTAAATTCCAACCCATTAATGACTGACCATTTTGTATGAATACTGCCAATTTCCCCCTATAAGTATATCACAGGTCTATTCAGCATGCTGGGCCTTCCTCAAGTTCTCCAGATATTTCAAGGATATCAATACTCAATTTCAATCCTTAAAAAACCTCCACTAAGGCCATCCCATGCCATCAATCTATTTCCTAAATAGTACCTATCCTTTTAGAACCAAATTCCTATCTAAATTCATTGTCCTTGCTTCCATTTCCTCTCTTTTCACTTACTCTGGCTTTTTTCAAACTGGCTTCTGACCTCACCACTTGGTTGAAACAGCTCTTTCCAATGTTCCCAATGTTCTCTCAATTGCCAAATCTTATAGTTTATTCTTAGTCTTCTTTCTTACCCATCTGCTGTTTCTGGAACTGTTGACAACCTGTTCCTCTAAGATGTTCTCTCCTCTCTGGGCTTTGGGGAGCCTACTCTCTCCAGGTTCTCCACCCATTCATCTAACCCCCTTTTCAGTTTCCTTTGCTCATTTATCATCTAGATAGCAATCCCTAATGGCAGGTTTTCCAAGATTCTGACCTAGACCCTGTTTTTTCTCTCTACACTCTTTTTTCTTATTTTTTTTTTAGTTTTTTTGCAAGGCAAATGGGATTAAGTAGCTTGCCCAAGGCCACACAGCTAGTTATCCTGTGTCTGAAGCCTGATTTGAACTTAGGTATTCCTGATTCCAGGGCCAGTGCTCTATTCATTGAGCCACCTAGCCATCCCATTCTTATCTTTTCAATTGCCAATGTTCTCCCTGATTACCCTGCATTTAACTACTTTCATTTATATTTATTTTCCTTTTATTTATTGTGTGTGTGTGTGTGTGCATGTATGTTTGTTCTAGCCCAGCTAACTTTTCCCATTTTTGTTTTCATCAGGTGATTTGAACTTCTCCTAGAAGTACATCCAAGACCAAATGTTCCACTGTCCTTTATGGTGATTTGTAGATCTTTTTTATCTTAATTCTTTTGATGTCATGCTTGAAATTTAATTCAATTCTTCAGTCATTAATGTAGCAATTATTATGGTTCAAACACTGGCCTAGGTACTTGGGATACTAAGACAGAAATAAAACAATCACTGATCTCAAGGAATTTCCATTATAATGGTAGAAAAACATACACGATAAGTTCCTACAAAACACATACAAAACAAAAAGCAATTTCAGGGGACAATGTAAGAAAAGCATTCATTACTAGGGAAATCAGAAGGTATCATAACAAGTATTACAAAAATGAGATCTGAAGAGTCTGGGCGTCCAAGAGATCCAAGAGTCAAATTCCAAATAAAAGGGCTCAGAGCTAGGAAACAGAATGTAGTCTGATTTTTCTGGTGGGCAAGTCTGGCAAGAACACACTCTAACATAGGAAGGAGAATAGTATGTGGTCAATCTAGATAGATTGGTTGAAGACAGATTGGTTTGGTCGGTTGATTGGTTGTTGTCCTTCATTATTGAAGAAAACCAAAACTATGTTTGAGACAAATTACAGTGTATCTGATTGTGGCTGATCAGACCAACATGAGCTCGGAAAGCTCTACCACATGTTGGGCACGAATAGTCCATGTGAACACCTGGGATGGGTACTCCAAACTTATGTATGACATGTTTTCTTTGAGCTGCTTCAGTTCTGCCTTCCTCAAAGAGTGCAGCCACCTCAATGATGAGGGCACACCATGCTGGGCCGTCCTGTGCCAGTGTCTCCTAAGCTGTACAGTCAAATTCTTAAGTTCTTCAATGAAGTCTTCAGGGAGTCTTGGTATTGCTTCTTCTGACCCCCATGTAAGTGGGGTCTGTAAGTGGGGGGGTCAGTAAGGGTCTGACCCACTGTGTAGAGTTTTCCATAAAAGTATTTTTGGCAAATGTACATCTGGCATTCTAACAACATGTCCAACCCATCATAGTTGCACTCTCTGAGGTCATGTTGGAATGCTAGGCAGTTTAGCTTGAGAAAGAACCACAGTGTCTGGTATCTTCTGCTAGATGATCTTCAGAATTTTCCTAAGGCAATTGAGATAGAAGTGATTCATTTTGCTGGGAGACTGTCCAGGTTTCACAGGCATATATATCAATGAGGTCAGTACAACAATCTGTAGACCTTCAGTTTGGTGTCAGTCTAATACCTCTTCTGTTTCATACTTTCTTTCAGAGCCTCCCAAATACTGAGTTAGCTCTGGCAATGCATTGTTATGTACCTCCTTGGAAATGATGCTGCCAAGGTTAAGTGAACTTGACAACAGTCCTCAAAACTTCTCCATTTGTTGTAATGAATGGTTCCACATAGGGATGGTGTGATGTTGACTGATGGAGCACCTGGGTTTTCTTGATGTTACTTGTTAAGACTAAAATGAGCACAAGTAGCAGAGAATTGATCCATACTTTGCTGCATCTCAGCTTCAGAGGCTGCATTGAGGGTACAATCATCTACAAATAGATCATGCACCAATACTTCTTTCACTTTGTTCTTGGCTTGTAGCCTTTTCAAGTTGAAGAATTTACTATCAGTGCGGTAGCTGAACTTGATTCCATGTTCATCCTCAGTGAAAGTGTTTGATAACACAGCTGAACACATCATGCTAAAAAGCATCCTTGTTTCACTCCTTTGGTAACCAGGAAATCTCAAGAGCATCATCCACTATCTAGAACCTGGGCATGCATGCCATCATGGAACAGATGTACAATACTAATGAACTTCTCTGGGCAACCAAATTTTGACATAATTTTCCATAAACCCTCATGACTGATGGTATCAAAGGCAGATCTACAAATGTACAGACTTCTGTTCTATTCCTGGATTTTTCCTGGAGTTGTCAGGCAGCAAACATCATATCAACTATTCCTCTATCCTTTCTATAATCACACTGGCTCTCAGGAAGGTGACCATCTTCCAGGTGCTCCTCCACCATTCTGCAGCAGTGCCGGTGGTTTCTCCTTCTCTAGATTCCTAGTACCTCAGTCCCGAGATCCTTTCCCCTCTCTCCCTCCTACCCATGTGTTCCTGCAACTGCTCAGAATTCTGTAATTTGTAATGGTAATCTAGCCTATCTAAACTCTTACAGACTTTTCTGGAATGACTACAGTAAAGGGGAATACCATGAAACTGGAGTAGGTTTTACAATCAAAACTAATTTAGTTGGAGCAGCTAGGTGGTGCAGAGGATAGATAGAGCACTGGCTCTGGAGTCAGGAAGACCTGAGTTCAAATTCAACCTCAGACACTTAATAATTGTCTAGCTGTGTGACCTTGAACAAGTCACTTAACCCCAATGCCTTAAATGAATACAATTTTTTAAAAACTAATCTACTCAACGTTCTTGAATGTCTAAACAAAAGGAGTTAAGGACAGACTCATGACAATGAGATTGGCGCTTCCAGGAAACTGCCCCAGCTTTGTTGTGTTCCCCTTTACTGCAATCACTCCAGAAAAACGTTTAAGAGTTTAGATAGGCTAGATTACCATTAAAATTACAGAGTTCTGAGTAGTTGTAAGGTACTGGGAGTCTGGAGAGGGAGACAACACCAGCACTGCTGCAGAACAGCAGAAGAGCTCTGGAGGTAATCCCTCAGACCCAGGTCCAGTCTTCCTCCATCCCTTCCTCTCCCCCTTCTGATCCCTGCAGATATGGCTAGCTTGAAGTAATGCTTCTAGAGATTCCTGGAGCAGAAAAACATTGTCACTAATTTCTTGGGGAAGCTGGAAGAATACTCTGGTATCAAAAAGTACCAACTACCTAACTACAGGTTTCATTCCCTTCCTGAGCTTTTATCTCAAATTTGGTTATGGAGTCTCTCTTATCTACAATCTCATCAAACTCATCTACCCAGTACATGCCTCCATCAATGCCATTGAAAGATTCAACAAAGATGACAAAAATCCCTGGCTAACCTACTGGGTGATATACAACATATTTGGCCTGGCTGAGTTATTCTTCCTTTTCTGATTCCCCTTTTACTATGTAGGGAAGTGTGTCTTCTTGCTATGGTGCATGCTTTCAGTGGCCTATAATAGTTCCCAGATTCTGTATCATCACCTGATCTGCCCCATATTCTTGAGACACCAGGATTCCATGGATAGCCTGGTGAATGACCTGAGTGGACAAGCCCTGGACATAGCAGCCACTTTGACCTAGGAAGCAACCAAAATAGGTGTGACTCACCTCCTGAAAAATAAGTGATGAGATCACCTCTGAGTCAGAGGCTTTGAATGACTGAACACCCTCCCCCCAGGGACCATAGCCCCCAATCCTGGTCCATGTCTAAGCAGCTGACCCCTCCCAATTTACCTTCCCAATCAACTCTACCTTCTTGGACTTCAGGGCATTAGCGAAGTCTCCCCAGGCTAGGAAGGAGGGTGGACATGGTGAGGAGGACCCCTGTCCATTTAGGTTCTACCAATCCCAACTAAGGGCACTGCTGGTGTTCAGAATACTCAACTATACCATTGACCATCTATCTGCCTTTGGTTCCCTACACCCACCGATGGCCTCCTCATAGGACACTAGATATATCCTGGCTATTCCAGTTGCCTATGTATTTAAAAAAAAGTTCTACACACACAAAAAAATTACCAAGTTTTTTATTGACCCCAAATTTCTACATGAAACTAAGATCTATATGTTCTAGTGGTACTGTATTACTGTAAGTCAGAAATCCTAGACTACAAAGAATAAAAATCAGTATCATTCAAGGGCCAGTAGAACAACATTCATTATATATGAGCAATCACACATAAATAGAAATCACAAAGGAATAATAGATGTGATCAAAGAAATGAAGCTCAAAAAATTTGGACAAGCCATGTGGTGAGAGCAAGAGATAACTGCTAACCCATATGCCTCACTTCAAATGATGTCCAGGGGAAATGAGAAAAGCTACCAGCACCTAAATGGAAAGCCACCATCCATAGTGAATGAAAGGGAGGACAGAGTCAAGAGTCACACAAGATGGGCAGGCATGGTGAGGTTTCACTTGGTTTGTTGAAGGGAATAACCATATCATTGATATATCACAGCTATACTTTAATATAGTAAGTTGCTATTTATTACTTTTTATGTGTACTATTGAATCCTAATTTTAAACTGAAAAAGAAACTATGGAAAAGCAGTTCCATATAACCTGTATATGTGGATGTCCTTGCATCTTCCTATTCTATCACACCATTCTTGAGCTTTCGCATCCATCACTGGATTTAAGTCATTATCATAAAACACAACTGTGTCTGCTTCAACAAGATTTACACCTGTAGAGCGACTGTGGGTGGAAAGAATGGCACAAAATATCCGCTTGTCTCTGTTGAAACTCTTCATCAGTTCCTAAATGATGAAAAAGATCATTAGTATTGAATCCTAACAACAATAAAAAGTGTGGCTTAAATTTGATCTAAAAATGCAAGTAAGAGGACTGTCTGAAACTTTTTAAATGCAAAATAATTTTTAGACTTGTAGTAATCTGTAACTTGTAGTAACTTTTAGACTTGTAATAAATTGTAATATCTCAAATCCAAAATTTGAGATATTAAACACATAACCCTAGACCAGATTCCCAAAAGACATAGCTTCCACCTCGCTCCTTGATGGTCCTCATGCTTCTCACAATATCCTTCATTTTCGAAGAAGACCACGACATCAGAAAGGATGTCATGACAAGCACATGAACAGGATTTGAGTAAGGGGGATACTGTACTAAATCATCAGCCTCACTTTCTCCTCCAGAGTCATCTGGGTCCAGTGGCCAGATATGAATCAGGATGCCTGGATATGGCCTGGAGAAGAGGCAATCAGGATTAAGTGACTTGCCTAAAGTCACTAGTAAGTGACAAGTGTCTGAGGCTGGATTAGAAGTCCCATCCTTTTAACTCCAAGTTCAGTGCTCTATCCACTGCATCTCCTAGCTGCCCAGTAACAATAAGTCAAAAGAGATAGGTGCCAAAAAGATAGGAGCAAAAGTGACTAACTTTTCCAATATGGATCACTCACACATTGGAATTTCAGAGGTCATTTGGTTTCCTCCATATATCCCAACTTGTATCACCCTTCAAAGTCTCTTGCTTTTAAACTTCACAAACCTCTAACTCTCTCCCTTTCTGGCAATTATCTGCCCAATTTTTCCCAGTTACTATCAGTATTCTAGTAATGTTACTGAATACTTAGCAGTGCAGCATAATATATACACTATTTCAGAGATCTGCAATTTCTGGTGAGGATGTTCCCCTCAACCAAAAGAGACTGCAACCCTCTATAACTTAAAAAATTGTGTTTAAAAGAACTGCCATGACTGAAAACTGCCTCACCCAAAGGCAGTGCTCTAGTGCTCAGCATCTCTGAACTTAGCTGTGCTGGTCCTACTACTGACAATGAGGACTAATGAAAACTGCAAGAACCTGATCAAACCTGCCAGAGCTTGTGTTCCCCCCTAGATATAGTGCTTGAAAAACCAGGATCACCTTCATGAAACTATAAGGCACTGTAATAGGACATCAGTATTTCCAATTTTAGATTTTTTTTATTTTCCTACACAACATTCATTAGGTTCCAAGGGCTCTTGTTTACAAAGCTTATGTATTTGAGTTACATATTTTGCAAAATTCTTTGTAAACTTTAAAGTACTATAGGAGTGTTATTGTTATTATTACTGTATTATTTATGGATTTTTAACTGAATGCTCATCTAGATTAATCCCTTTGAATAGCTTAAATTCTGACTATACCTGGCGCTGCTCATAGCTGGCATATTCGTCAATCCTGATGAATGTAAGGAAATGGAAGTTCAAAAATAATTCCAAGATATCTAACATTAAAATCATTTGGGACAAAATTAGCACCCGGCGGCCTTCTGATTTCAGCTTCTGCAGCAAGATTGCCAGAGCTTCTAACTTGCCTATTTTAAATGAAATAAGAGAGACAAAAATGAGTAAACAAGCAGTAAGCCAAGCTGATATCACCTGGAGCAATTGATTTTTTCCCCTACCTGAATCACACTGTACCAGTCGGAGATCAGGGAACTCTAATGAATGTGGAGCTGCTAACTGCTGCAGTTGTTGTAAATAAGGAGCCAGCTCCAGCTTGAGATTGTGTCTGAAAAGATTCATTTTTTGGCTATAGGATGGAGAAGGATTTGATGTGCAGAGGTGAGGGGGTGCAGCAATCACAGCTGGCAGCACACGGAGCACCCTATGGGAAATGTCAAATCCCAGATCACATTAGTACAGGCAATCCTTGATAGAAAGGAGATACCTCTGGTGGGCCACACATACCCACAAGAAGGGCCCAGGACCACAAAGACCATGGTCTTCTCCCAGCTACCATCCCACCCACCCACCACAACTTTCAAATGATCAATAAATGCGGTCCATTGTACATCATAATGTCCTACAATAGTTTGGCTTGGGATATCCTCACACCAAGAGAGGCAATATCATCGGTGGGGTGCTGGCCATGGAATGAGGAAGACCAAAGTTCAAATCTCCCTTTCTTCCAATACTTACTAGGTCTGGGCTCTTAGGCAAATGACTCAACCTCTGTTTGCTCCCCAGGTTTACCCATTAAGTCTTATTCTTCTTAAAACAATAACTTTTTTTTTAGGTCTTTGCAAGGCAAACAGGGTTAAGGGGCTTGCCCAAGGCCACACAGCTAGGTAATTAATAAGTGTCTGAGACCAGATTTGAACCCAGGTACTCCTGACTCCAGGGCCAGTGCTTTATCCACTATGCCACCTAGCTGCCCCCTTAAAACAGTAACTGAGAAAGGTTAGACCTTTTTCCAAAAGTTACATTAAGTTGCATATTAAGGTCAGAGCTAAAATATATGTCTCATAGGTAGGGCACCATGGTGGCAAGGATACTGGATTTGGAACTAAAGGAGCTGCCCACTCAAGCTACTGCCATTGCATTACCTGAGTGATCTTAGACAACTACCTCCTCCTTTCTGGGCCCTGCTTTTCTTCAAATGCCTTCTGTGAGATTTAGTCACTCCCTGAGGGAAGACGAATGGTCCCTTGACTATTTCCCACAGCAGACACCTAGAGTCTCCACTGCCATCGGAGAGAAGAGAGATGAGTGTCCCCTTGGCCTGCTCTCACTTCTCCCACTCAGGCTTCTACTCTTCATCTGTTAGGCACAGCCTAAAAGAACCCAGTTAAAATCGACTGACCAGCCATTAGTGCCTGTTAATTTTCTGGAAGCCTGGTTCTTTTTGTACAACTCAGTTTGTTCCCCTCTCCTCCAGCACATAATTACTAGGGCCCTTGCAGGGAAGGTCTCATGGGCTGGGGATCTGGGCTAGAACCCTGCAATTCCAGTTCTGTGGAGAAGACCTGGTCACACAGTTTAGTTTTATTAAATATTCTCAACTCAAACTCAGTACTCATTTCTACCTCTGCTGGAAGAGGAGTATTGAAACCCTCTGCATTAACAGCACCTGGGGTTACAATGGAGTTCAGTCACACATTCTTGCCACCATAGTGCCGTGTCCTATCTCTGAGACACATGCTATAGCTCTGACCTTAACTCTGTCTTAACTTTTGACCTTAACTCTATGTAACCTATGTAACTTTTGGAAAGAGATCTAACCCTTCTCAGCTTTTGTTTTAAAAGGAATAAGAGCTCACTTAGCCTAGAAAGCCATAAAACACTAACATAGAGGAAGGCTGATGTTTCAAATACTTTTTTGAATTCTGAAATGTATTATTAAGAGATAATGGCTTAACAATCCCAAAACATACTGAATTTCAGTAGATGGAGTAGAGCTATAATAAAAAGCACTTTAATGTGTTTCAATTTCACAGATAACTTCAAAAATTAGATCATAAAAATTCCAAAACTCTCCAGAACTGCATAAGTAAAACATACAAGTTATTTAAGACCATCCAAAAGGCTTAAGTTAGTGCTAAAATGAAAGAAGTATAAGACTTATTTTTAGAAATCCATTTTCTGACAAACTTTATGGAAACAAAACAGATCTTCAAATGCTGGAAAATAGTACTGATTCTTTTAATCCATGCACATGAGAGTAAGAACATCTGGAAATGATAACCTTTTAATGGCATCCTGTAGAGATTCATTCTGTTGATGTGATGCCAATCTCAGATACTGAAGTGAGTCAGCTGAACTTTCTGGTGTGTAGGAAGAGGAACAACCATTCACCAAGCCAGCCCACTTCCACTTGTCTCCAGGGTAATAATGCTGAGGTGCCTTCCTTTCTCCAAATAATGAGCAAATTCCCAACACATCTTTGCCATAAACAGGAGCTCTGGAACAACGCCGTTCATTGCCAGAAAATATCCTATCAAGACGCTCTTTTAAAAGTCTGGTTTTCTCCGCCAATGATATCTTCATCCACCCCAAAAATAGAGATAAGACAGAGAGTATGTTTTTAAATATAATAAGATGAAATTGTTAATGGTCAACAATACCAAGTGGGGAAAGCTGTTTGGTATATTAAAACTACATTTTAATACTTGTCACTTCATGCCAAAAATAATTATGCACTGTAAAATTTTAAATTTTAGCAAATGCTTGGAATTTTTCAGCAAAATTTGGACAAATGAAAACCATTTTATCATCTCTTTTATCTGAGAATTGGACTCAAAACTAAAAGGACTAGGTTAAAGTTTCACCCTTGCCACATACTGGCTGTGTGACCTTGAGGAGGGTCTCCTAACCCCAGAAATCTAGTCAACTCTTTAAAATTGTAAATTTCTGAGATGGGGCTGACTGCACTTAGGATTTCCCCACTGGAAATGCCTTACACCAATGAAACCCTAGAGTAGGTTTTCCTTTTAAAAGTTCTAGAAAAAAACAACTATTTGTAAACATCAAATAGGACCAAGTAAATGATTACCTGTGTTTGAGTTCCTGCTGATTTGGATAGAATTCTTTGATCCCCAGAAGGTAAGTTAACAACTGCAGTTCTGCTGGGTACACCAACTAAGAAATAAAGAGGAGTTTTCTTGCTTTTCATTTCCCCTCCCAAAAAGAATTAGAATGCTCTAATTTCACAAAGATAACATGACTGCTTAGGAGGAATCTGGGGACCTCTGAGTAGATGGGAGTCACTGAGGTATCTATAATTGTGTTAACATCATTGTAAGTTATGGGGCAGCTAGGTGGCACAGTGGATAAAGCACTGGCCCTGGAGTCAGGAGTACCTGGGTTCAAATCCAGTCTCACACACTTAATAATTACCTAGCTGTGTGGCCTTGGGCAAGCCACTTAACCCCATTTGCCTTGCAAAAAACCTAAAAACAAACAAAAAAAAAGCAAAACAAAAAAAATCATTGTAAGTTTTTTTGTGAGCACAGATCAGGTTGTCTGCACATGTCCAGAGGCAGGGTACTGGACCATACAACTTAAAAGAGATAGGTGACTGAGACTCATGTGAGATGTAATGATGGTACCTGGATCCCTTATAAAGATGTGCAAATTGGGGGACTTGTTAAGGGAAACTGATTATGAGTTAGTATGGACTTGCAAGGAAAGTTCAGAAATGGCCATATGTAAGAAAAATAATTTAAGGAACATCACTAGATATATTTGCTATTTTTGGGGTTGGTCTAATGGCACAAAACCAGGAATTTATTTCAATCAATTTTGGAGCCAGGAAGATCTATCTAAAGACATTGGTATAAAAACTTGCCAGTGGAAGGAGGTACAGCAACTTTGGAAATGTACCTATTATCATGATAATATGGCTAATTTGGGAGGGCCCCTTGGAAGTAAGGATGAACAGTATTATTCATTTGTTGGAAACTGGGAAACTATATTCCTAGAAGACCAACCAACACTAAAGGGACATTATTGGATTTGTGGGACTACTGCCTACACCCTTTTGTCCAAAGGGTTGATCGGGGAGTTGTTATGTAGACTTAAAGGCCTCCTACCCGGGCAAAAGATGGGAGTTGGGGCTATGGAACCCCAATTTAAATCCTGATTAGATTCTAAGCTATAGTGGAAAAATTACCAATTAGACAGCTAGGGCCTCAACAAGTTTTTGGTAACTCTATCAAGTTGCTGCCTAAAGATAGATGTCAATAAGCAAGTAGTAAAAGAAAGTTGACATATGCTCCCACACAAACCTGGAAAATAGGACGGGTCCATGTCTCTGATAATGAGGAAGTAAAAATCTTAATAGAAAAAAAAAATCAATAGTTATGTCAGTAACAAGGACTGTGATTCAAGAAAGAAAACACTAATAGGTGTAGAAACCCAAATTCTTATTATAAAAGAAAAGGGTGAAATTGTGAGGAATATGTAGGGTGTTGGGTTCCACAAGAATGTGAAGGAAGGATTATTAGTTTAATTACAAAGACTAGGCTCTGCCTAGATTGTTGCCTTATGGGCAGGTAGCCTCAATCTGTTCAAAAACTGATGAGATTGCCCCACCTGTTTTTAAGTTAACCAGGAGTCTTAACTTTCTCCTTTGCATATGCTTAAGGAGGTAGCTGTTCTTGCTCATTACTACAATGAGCAGAGCAGGGGGGAAATGTATAGGAACCAATGTATCAATTAGATTTGTGACCCCAATTGGCATGAGGGGGCAGGAATAAAGCCTTTCAACCTGCAGAAAAGACCTTCCATTTCTGGAATTTCTTGCTCTTCTCTCTCCCAACTATGACAGAGGTGTGCCATTTTGTTAAGATATCTTAATAAAAAACCATTTTAATCAGTCTGGACTGAGTATTCATGAGCCATTTATAACATCTACAACAGCCATAACAAATAGTCATCCAGCCTCTGCTTTTGCAGTCACTTGGGGGTCTAATAGTACACAGAGCTCTGGACCTGGAGTCAAGAAAACTCATCTTCTAAAAGCCAAATCTGACCTTAGATACTTACTAGCTGTGCAACCCTGGGCAAGTCACTTTATCCTGGCAAACCATTCTAGTAGCCTTGCCAAGAAAACTTCAAATGGAGTCATGGAGAGTCAGGCATGAATGAAAAATGACTCACCAACAAGTCTGCTTGAATTCCTCCAAGACGGGGACTCATTTTGGAATAGCATTACTTGTTAAGTTTTCCCTAAATTTACCTCTCTACAACTTTTGCAGAGGAACTCTCTAGAAGAAATTTTAGTGCCTCTCAAATACCTGGAGACTGCTATCATGTCCTCCTTAAGTCTTCTCTGATCCAGATTAAACATCCATAGCTCTTTCACTGACCTTTCCAGGATGAGGTCTCCAGGCCCCTCAACATACTGGTCAATCAATCAATAAACATTTATGAAGTACCTAATACATGTGAGACACTCTACTAAATTCTACAAGTACCAAAAGAAGTAAAAGATAATCCCTGCCTTCCAGGAACTCACCACCTAATTGGGGTGATAACATGCAAACAAGGATAAATAGGGAATAGTTAAGAGAAGGAAGGCACTAAAATTAACAAGAGCTGGGGAAAGTCTTCCTGCAAAACATGAGATTTTAGGGCAAGTGAAATGAAGTCAGGGAAGCCAGAAGGCAGAAATGAAGAGAGCAGCTCCGACATATAGAATGGCAGAGAAAACAAAGCCAAGAGATGGAGAGTATTACTGGTGTAACAGTCAGGAGGCCAGTGTCACTGGACCAACAAGAATGGTTGGGGAGGAAGGTTTAAGATTGGAAAGGTAAGAGGGGAAATGTGATGAAGGGCTTTTAATGCCAAGCAGAGGTTTTGGTCACCTTCCTCAATTCCTATAGAATTATCTAAATTAGGGTGAGGGTTATCAACATCCTCTCTGAATGCAGTCAAGGATTGCATGGCTTTTCTAACTATCAGGTCCCACTGATGTCTCACTATTAGTCTTGTCTTGGATCTCTTTTATCTTCCCTTCTACTTGGGAAATTGCTTTAAAAAAAATAACTGTAAGTAACTTCATTGAGATGACTTGGCTGATGAGAGAATAGGCTCAGAAGACCAGTGTCACACTAACATGTGAGTCATTTCATAGAATCTCAAGAGATTATTACAAGTACCTTAAGGTAAGACCCCAAGTTTTATTCTCCCTTGTATTCCTTGGAAAATCTAATTCATTGACTTACTTGCAAACAGGAAATCTCAGTACTAAGTAATGCTTAGTGAATGTAGAATAAACTAATGGCTGGTACTCCTATTTATCCTCCCCTCCCTTCTCTTCCTTCAGGAGACAAGAATCTGACCCTTCTCACAAGGATATTATGACTATTAATAAGCTATTGATGTCATTCTGGAGTCAAATAACCTCAAGTTGAAATGTGGGAAAGTTTTATTACATAAAATTTTCATTCAATAAAAGATTTCATTTCACCCAAGGATACAGCACTAAAGTGTAGCCTACAGCAGGCTCTGCCAAGGTAAGAAGTGACCTACCTTGGTGGGTGGCTGCGGCAGAGCCCAGTATGTTTCTTTGATGCTGGTTCCCTAGGGTGCCAGGCTGAGTCACGGTCTGCATAACAAGAGATGCTTGGGGACGCAAGTATTGTTGACCTGGAGCAGAAACAATCTGAAGAACATTTCCTGAAATCGAACAGTTTAATAGAGAGTTAATTTTAAAAAAATCAAAGTGTAATACTCTAGTCAAATTACTCTAATAGGTAAAGAATAACCTTTTGAAGATTGTCTGACCTAAAATGAACTTAAGCATGATATCGGTCATTTTAATACTAACAATTTTTATACAAATTCATTTTATCATTTTATCACTGACCAAGTGATGAAGTAGTAGGAAAATGGAAGGAAAACATGTCTTGATATTCAACCCAATTAGCCTCATTCTGTTCTATTATTTCCTCTCGATATACATGTGCCAAATTTTGTTTCTCTATATCATTTATTTAAACAATTTCATATAAGTTATCAATTATTTGATGGAATTAAAAAATTCAAAATTATGAAGAGTTTAAAATACTAAATTATTTGTATTTTAGAAAAGATACTACTACTTAAAGTCTATTTTTCTAGTTCATCATGCCTCTCTCACCAAAGATGATATCCCATTTTAATGACAATAGAGCACTGGGAAGAAATATCTAACATAAGATGTTTTGCATCAAAGGGTAACTGGAAAAGTGTAGGTAAAAGTGAAACAACCCAAAGGGTACAGTGGCAGAGCTCTGGTGGAGGGGGGGGCAGTGAAGACAGGTGAGATTCTCAATGTGTCAGCATTATTAATTGCCCATGCATTAATACATAGAAAGGGTCTGGCAAAGCTTAATATGCAATATAAATGCTCACTATAATAATAATAATTATAATTATTATTATTATTATTAAAAATAGGTACCCTACAATCAAAGAGAAGAAATATTAGGTACCAGTCCTATTGAACAATTGTCTGCTTTTATAGAAGATAGAACATCTCCAATGCTCACTCCCTGGCACCCTGACCATGTTTTTCCAGCTAGCAACCCTTACGATGGATCAATGAAGTATAGTTATCTTCCAGTTAAAATGCTGCCCAAAATGGCATGGTAACAAACTCTGACAAGAGTGTCTGCAAATAAGGCATGAGTAATGCCCTATGAAAAACAGTCCAAGAGGAGTTTACCAGGAGAACCACAGTTCCCTCTCTTTCTCCGTGGCTAAGAATAAGCCAGCCCCTCAAAGGGGACAGGAAATTAAATACCTAAATAATCCTATCTCGGAAAAAGAAATTCAACAAGCCATTATTGAACTCCCTAAGAAAAAAATCTCAGGGCCAGGTGGATTCACAAGTGAATTTCATCAAACATTTAAGGAGCAATGGGTGGCCCTGGCACCACGATGCAGATTTTCATGAAGACTTTGACAGGGAAGACCATCAGGTCGAACCATCTGATTCTATTGAAAATGTCAGGATCAAGATACAAGGTAAAGAAGGTATTCCCCCCGATCAACAAAGATTGATTTTTGCTGGCAACCAACTGAAAGATGGACATACTTTGTCTGACTACAACATTCAGAAGAAGTCTACCCTTCATCTTGTTCTGAGGCTTTGCAGTGGTGTCAAGAAAAGAAGAAGTCTTACACCACTCCCAAAAAGGAAAACATAAGAGAAAGAAGGTTAAGTTTGCTGTTCTGAAGTACTATAAGGTTGATGAGAATGGTAAGATTAACTGCTTTTGACAGGAGTGCCCTTCTGATGAATGTGGTTCTGGAGTCTTTATGGCTAGCCATTTTGACAGACATTATTGTAGTAAGTCTTGTCGAACCTACTGCTTCAACAAGCCAGGAGACAAATAAATGTATGTGTGTTAATAAAAAATTCAACTATTTTAAAAAAAATTTAAGGAACAATTGGTTCCAATTCTATATAAACTTCTTTAGAAAAAAATAGGTGAATACAGAACTCTGCCTAACTTTCTTTTTTTTTTAGGTTTTTTTTTTTGCAAGGCAGACGGGGTTAAGTGGCTTGCCCAAGGCCACACAGCTAGGCAATTATTAAGTGTCTGCGACCAGATTTGAACCCAGGTACTCCTGACTTCAGGGCTGGTGCTTTATCCACTGCGCCACCTAGCCACCCCTGCCCAACTCTTTCTATAACACCAATATGATGCTGATACCTAAACCAGGAATAGTTAAAACAAAGAAAGAAAATTATAGACCTATCTCCCTGATGAATATAGATGCAAAAATATTAAATAAAATCTTAGCAAAACAATTACAACAAGTTATCACTAGGACAATACATTATGACCAAGTAGGATTTATCCCAGGAATGCAGGGTTGGTTCAAGATTAGGGAAACTGTTAGTATAATTAATTTTATCAATAACAAACCTATCAGAAATCATGATTATATCATTAGATGCTAAAAAGCTTTTGACATGGGCGGCTAGGTGGCGCAGTGGATAAAGCACCAGCCCTAGAGTCAGGAGTACCTGGGTTCAAATCTGGTCGCAGACACTTAATAATTGCCTAGCTGTGTGGCCTTGGGCAAGCCACTTAACCCCGTCTGCCTTGAAAAAAAAAAACCCTAAAAAGCTTTTGACAAAATATAGCACCCATTCCTACTAAAAACACTAGAGAGTATAGGAATAAATGGTTTGTTCCTTAGAATAATAGGCAGTATCTATCTGAAACCATCCACAAGCATCATATGCAATCGGGATAGACTAGCATTCCCAATAAGATCAGGGGTGAAACAAAGATGCCCATTATCACCACTACTATTCAATATTGTATTATAAATGTTAGCCTCAGCAATAAGAAAAGAAAAAAGAAATTGAAGGAATTGGGAAGGAAGAGACAAAATTCTCACTCTTTGCAGATGACATGATGGTATACCTAGAGAATCCCAAAAAATCATCTAAAAAACTAGTGGAAATAATTAGCAACTTTAGCAAAGTTTCAGGATATAAAATAAACCCTCAACATGTCTATATATGACTAGCAAGATACAGCAGAAAGATAAATCCCATTCAAAGTAACCTCAGACAATATAAAATACTGGGAGTCTACCTTTCAAGGAAGACTCAAAAATTTTTTGAAAACAATTACAAAATACTTCTCACACAAATAAAAAACAAATTTAAATAACTGGGAAACATCAACTGCTCATGGATAGGTAGTGTTAATACAATAAAAATAACAATTCTATCAAAACTAAACTACTTGTTTGGTGCCCTATCAATCAAAATTCCAAAAAATTACTTTAATGAATTAGAAAAAATTGTAAGTAAATTCATTTGGAGAAGTAAAAAGTCAAGAATTTACAGGGATTCAATGAAAAAAAAGTGCAAAAGATGGTAGCTTAGCCTTATCAGATCTAAAATTATATTATAAAACATCAGTCATTAAAACTGTCTAGTATTGGCTAAGAAATAGAGTGGTGGACTAGTGGAATAGACTAGTAATTTATAATAGCAGATTATAGTAATCTGCTATTTGATAAACCCAAAGAGTCCAGCTATTGGGAAAAAACTCTCTCTTTAATAAAAACTGTTGGGAAAATTAGAAGTTAGTATGGAAGAAACTTGGATTAGACCAACACCTCACACCCTCTACCAAGATAAGATCAAAATGGATACAGGATTTAGACATAAAAAAAAATTATAGGCAAACTAGAAGATCAAGGAGTAGTTTATCTGTCAGATCTATGGAAAGGTAAGAGATGGAGAATACCATTAAAAACAAACTAGATAATTTTGATTACATTAAATTAAAAAGCTTTTTGCACAGACAAAATCACTGCAACCAAAATCAAAAGAAATGTAGTAAATTGGGAAACAATTTTTGCAACCAGTATTTCTGACAAAGGACTCATTTCTAAAATATACAGAGAACTGAGTCAAATTTTCAAAAGAACAAGCCATTCCCCAATTGACAAATGGTCAAAGGATATGCATAGGCAATTCACAGATGAAAAATTGCTCTAAATCATTACTTAGAAATGCAAATTAAAGCATCCCTGAGGTACCACCTCACACCTCTCAGACTGGCCATTTTAACCAGAAAGGACAATGATCAATGTTGGAAGGGATGTGGGAAAACTGGGATACTAATGCATTGTTGGTGGAGCTGTGAACTCATCCAGCCTTTCTGGAGAGCAGTATGAAATTACACCCAAAGGGCAATAAAAATGTGCATACCCTTTGATCCAGCAATACCACTACTAGGTCTATACCCTGAAGAGATGGTGAAAAAGGGTAAAAACATCACTTATACAAAAATATTTATAGCAGCCCTGTTTGTGGTGGCAAAGATTGGAAATCAAGTGATTGTCCTTCAATTGGGGAATGGCTTAACAAACTGTGATATATGTATGTCATGGAACACAATTGTTCTATTAGAAAGCAGGAGGGATGGGAATTCAGGGAAGCCTGGAAGGATTTACATGAATTGATGCTGAGTGAGAGGAGCAGAACCAGAAAAACAATGTATACCCTAACAGCAACATGGGGGTGATGTTCAACCTTGATGGACTTTCTCATTCCATCAGTGCAACAATCAGGCACAACTTCGGGATATCTGCAATGGAGAATACCATCTGTATCCAGAGAAAGAATTGTGGAGTTTAAACAAAGACCAAAGACTGTTACCTTTAATTTAAAAAAAAAAAAACATTATCTTATTATATAATTTTGCTATCTCTTATACTTTATTTTTTTTACTTAAGGATATTATTTCTCTCCCATCACATTCAATTTGGATCAATGTATACCATGGAAACAATGTAAAGACTAACAGACTGCCTTCTGTAGGGGGTAGGGAGAAGGAAGCAAGATTGGGGGGAAAATTGTAAAACTGAAATAAAATCTTTCCTAAAATAAAAAAAATAAATTAAAAATCTGAAAAATTCAAAAAAAAAAAGGTGACAGCACCTTGAAGCTGCAGAGGTTGGCCAGCAGTGAGCTGGCAGAGCTGACTATGTGAGAGGGTGAACTTATTCCCCTGAAACTGTAGGGTTACAGGGGTCTCTGGCTGAGCTATTCTGCCTTGACTTGTTGAGAAAAGAGGTCTCTGAGCACTTTTCATCACTTCTCCACCTGAAAAAGAAGAAAACAGAGTAAGCCCTATTCCTGGCTTGAATAATTCTCAGGCGAAGCAGTAAGAGAGTAGGATCCCACCCTGGATTATACTGAAGACATCTAAATGGACAAATGGATGTTTAATAGGAATTACTTAGTCATTTTTGGTTTCAAGAGAAAACAGTTTAAAAAAATTCCATAATATGTGACATTATTAAATCAACTTGAACACTCAGGTAATATTTTGTGATAAAACAGATGCTAAAATGAATTTCATCAAGAAAGGTAAAGAGGAAAAATAAAAACATAATAAGCAGCTAAATTTCAAAATTTACCACTAAAGCAAATTAGTTGTGATGTCATGACAGGATAAATAAGACAAGACTGTCCTGAGCAGATATAGGACCAGTTTGATGAAACTGAGCTACAGGAAAATTTAAAATCCTTAAACATCCAATCCATTATACCCAATGCAGATGGCACAGATGCTAGTATGAATGGGAGCCTCTCCTCGATGATATAATGACAACTGAGGAGTTAACAGCCATACCAGGAAGCAGGGCCTCTCAACCTTCCTGAAGAGGTTCTCCCTCCCTCCCTTCCTTTCTTTCTTTCCCCAACACTTGCAATGAGTGCTTCTTGGATAAAAAACTATTCTCACACAAATAAGTTTTTAACATAAAATATTAAGAAAAAAAGCTGAAGTATTTAATCTGGAGGAAATTCTCCCAGAAGAGGAGCATGCAGAAGTAGGAAATTAAATTGCCACCACTAACATATTTGCCTGAAATCCTATCATTTCTTGTCTGAATTGTGATTTTTCTTGACAAAAGCAATGAAGTGAGAAGGGCTGATTCGAAAAGTGGGAAACAAATGACATCTTAGGGTGTTTGGTAACTTAACCTCATTGTAAGAAATCAATGAGAAGAATCTTGGCAGAGCAGGCTACTTAGTAGGCAGCTGTGCCTGGGCCTGAGAGGTCAGCAGCAGCCTCTGAGGGAGCACACTCTGTTGGATGGTGTGTGAGGGGGGCTGGGGCTGGGGCTGGCCTAGTTGGGAGGCCTGGGCTGAGTTCCACTGTTTCACAGGATTGGCTGTGCTAGGAGCCTGAGATGTCTGAAACTGTGCAGCGACCACTGTAATCAATAAGGTTTGTTTGTACAAAGCTGTTAGAGGCTTCAACCATTACTTTAAACAATTTGAATTTTTAAAAACCTTTCAAGTGTATACCATGGAAACAATGTAAAGATTAACAGACTGCCTTCTTTGGGGGGGGGGGGAGCAAAATTAGGGGAAAAATTGTAAAACTTAAAATAAATAAAATCTTTCTAAAAACCTTTCAAGATGATACATTATTACAGAATATCCATCTGGGAACTAATTTCTTTTTACAAAAGCACAATCTAATTGGCTTCTAAAGATTAGTTCTAGAAACCAAAATACCAGGAACTCAAAAGTGGTGGTCTAAGGACTCACCATCATGGCTAAAATAAAAAGCAGTCATTGTCCAGCCTATATTACACAGCTTAGAACTGGAGAATAATTTGCCAATACACTAACAGAATGCTAGTGAGTTCTGTATTATACAGGTAGACTAGTTTAAGACCTATCACTATCATAATACTGGCTTATTTTTTTTACCCTCCAAAATAACAATGCCTCTTCTTACCTTGATCTCCAGTGGGAGATCTTCCTCGTACTTGCCCTGGCTGGGTTCCTGTGGCTGTGGTGACAGTACGCTGTATTTGAGGGCTTGGAAAAATAACTGTTTTGCCCTCTGGTTTCTGTCCATACTGCACAGGTTGGAACAACCTGAAAACCAGAATTAGCAGAAAGCAATCAATTAGATAGTATTAAAAATATCCCAACTGAAGATGAGAATAAGACACTTGGCAATCTTCTCTGTCACCTTAAGGATATTAAGGATTATTTTACATTGCATCTCATCCAGGTCAAATCCAATACAATCTACAGAATATGAGGGAAAAAATCCTATTTTGTGTATCTCTTGCTCATGATTTCCATTTCAAGCATAGCAACAACTTCTCAGTAAATTTTCAAAGGAAACAGAAAAGAAGCCTTAAATGCTGCTGCAATTAGGCATTAATCTTCATGCTTCATTAATTATTACTTTGGGATGGTCTGGAAACAAGAATGTGTCTATCAGAGTCAATATCACTATTACAAGTGGAAGGGGTAGATAGGAAGAAACCAAAGAAGATAAAGAGTTCACCAAAGTCTAGTAGAGGGGTGGGGAACCAAGGGTCACTTGCATATTTAAATCATCATTCATCTGCTGTTTGGTCAAACATTTAATTAGTTCACCCCTAAAAAGTTCCTAGATTTACTGAATTTTGATGGGACATCCCCCAACCCTGGTTTAGGAAGAGGTTCTTTAGCAAAGGGTCCTCCTTTCTACCTAATTCATGGTGCTGATAAAAGTTTCCATGGGGTCTGGACTAGCAGAGGAAGGGTAGGGACAGATGCCTAGAAGTGGTTTGGCTACATTCAAGGACACCTGAGTAAATACCGCTGCCCCACTTTGTGCTAAAACACTGATTACTGGATTCTTTTAGAGATATCAATGCTTGGAAAATGTACATATCCAAAATTGATGTAGTCAAGCCCTGAAGGCTTGATTTGACTTTCCTGTTCATGAAAACCCTATTCTACGTTCATTCAAGCCTAAGATCCTGTTGATGAAGGACCCAGACCGATATAGCAAAGAAGGAAGAATACAACCAAATAGTCATCCATCTTTGTTACCAGGACCTATGATTTAATTGGTGTAGCAAATCCCCAGAGAGGAAATTCTCCCTCCCAAAGGCCTACCACACTTTATTGAGAGGTCAGGTGAGATTTTTCCAAAGTTGTGCCAAAAGTATGTGCCAGAAGCAAGGCTTGAAACCTAGGCCCTCCAGACTCTTCCTACCACTCCAAAACCTACAACTGGCCATGTCCCCAAGATTTGCATCCTATTTCAGGCAGGTTTTCCCTTGCAGTAGCACCTACCTGTTGGGTTTGATCTTGACAGGTCGGGGCCTTGACTGGGGCAGAGGTGAAGTATAGATCTCCTCCATCAACTTCCTGCTGATCTTTTGTTTGGGAAGCACCTGGGCTTCATAATGTGTCATTTTATTTTCTACCCCAATTAGATCAAAAATAGACATGTCAGTGTCCTAGGATAAAACAAAAACAAAGACCTTGTTTTCAACAAAGCTGGATCCAAAAGCCTACATGTCAACCAATGCCTTAGAGGAAAGCTCTCCAAGAAGCAATCATGGCTAGAGGCCAACCACCTTTGGAGTGGGACAGACATCATTCAGGGGCTGCTTTAGGCCAAGAACATTTCTGTCCCATTAATTCTAGCAGTTAAATAGGGCTGAGAAGCAGCATAGCATAAAGGCCTGGGCAGTGGAGTTATGAGAGCCCTGGGTTTGAATCCACCTATGACCATGGAGGCAAAGTCCTTTCAATTCCCAGACCCTCAGTTTTTACATCCATAAAATGGGTTCAACAGCTCTCATACCTGCTCACAGGGCTGTATACAATCCAGTGGGATTGTATAAAATCAGCTTGACAACCTCAGAGCGTTCTTTACACACCAGTTATGTTTCAGATTAGTCATATGATAGATTAATGTTCAGGTGACACACATATCATTGGGGATCAGAATTCAACAGCCAATAATTTAGATAAAGGAAAAAAAAATGAAGACAGTCCAAAAATGCACCAAAAGTACAGACAGTTGCTACAATCCAGTAACCTTCAACATAAGTAGGAGGGCATCTTTACCCCAGAGAAAGCAGCAGCTCCATCCCAAACTCCCACTCACCTTCCAGAGCCCCCTCTCCAGAGCCTGCACAATGGCAGCAGCAGTCCTGAACTCCAGGGCCTCCAGGACGTAGGAGGCACCTGAAAGCCTAGGGTCAATGAGGTCTGGGTGGTTACAGATCCTCTGCAGCTTCATCAGGACGTGCAGGACACTGACAAACTGTCCACTCTTGAGAGCTTCCTGGGTTCTATGAACAAGGGAAAAAAAGCCTTGTCCCATCAGCCTTGTCTCACGAACTGATCAGAGTGAATGTACAGAACATATTTTAAAAGGCCCTTTTCCTAGATCCCACTCTACTCTCCAGTCATGCCCTTGTCTTAGTTGGTCTCCAGGTTGTGCCACTTAGAATGAGGGCTCCCAGATGGTTGGGTGTGTACAGAAGGCAACCTGGGCAGGACCACACAGGATTACATACACACACAAACACATATACTCACACAGGCCCTCTTTATACTGAGCAGCAGAATTGTATCCCTTCCATCTACCCACCCAAGCATTACTCATCAATGATGGACTGGGGATGCCCCTGGGCCAGGCCTCTGCATTAAGGAAGGAAAGACAAAGGATGAAGTGATGGAGCCTTGCTGGGCCTCACCCTGGCTGGAGGATCACGTCATCATACAAGGCTCTCTGGCGATTTGAAAGGCGACATTTTAACACGTGCTCATATTTCTTACTCAGCTGCTTTTCAACATCTCTTTTCGATCTTCGTAAAATGAATGGTTGTATCATCTAGGAAAATCCACATGTTTCATTAGAGAGTCCTTATTAACACTTATTATGTCTGCACTAGCCATCATAATGTGGGAAAGAAAACTAGATTCATGTAAACAGATTACCCTGCTCATCTGTCTACATAAGCCAAACCCAAGACTGATCATTTAGATAAAACCATCCCTTCCTTCCAACTCATGAGGATGGAGGGGCTTTGAGTACAGCATCTGAAGCCCTGAGTTCAAAGTTGTTGTCCCTGATGACTCCTTGGTGCCTTACTCAGGGCTCAAATACCTCCATAGGAGTTCTTGGCACTGGGTAACCTCTCATCTCCTTCTTCATTCCTCCAGTTATTTCTTTGACTCCAGAAACCTCAAACCTCTTAACCCCTTTCTTCATCCTCTCCCATTCCTAATTCTAATTTCTCTTATGCTGCTCCCTAAATTTAGAACTATTTTCCTTCATATTTACTAAATTACTTCCTCTTCTTTCAAATCCACTTCAGGGTTCACCTCTTCTCCTGACTGACTTGTCCCAAAAGAGAAAAAGGTAGAGAGAGATTCCCATCTAACTAAAATTCTGTTTTTCATATACAAATTATCTGGACTTTTTTCCTTCTAGAAAAGAGTCTTCAGGTCATGTACTATTTTCTGTATCTACTATACCCAGGTGGCCCACATTTTGCAAACCTCAGAAGAAGTAGTTACATATTAGTAAAAGATAGATTAAAAAAGATAAAAAGATTTTTTTAATTCTTTCCTTATTTCTTCTGTTATTCATCCTTAAAACTGAACAGTGGAGAAACACTTAGGTAAGTCCCATTGGAGAATTACTGGAAATCCATATTTACAATGACAGAATATGGGCCCTGTAGATTTTTTTTTGGTAGTGTATAGTTCACTACAATAAATACTGATGGGGGGAGGTAGCTTAACATACTCTGTGCAGCCTTATGACAAGTTTATGACAATAATCTTGGTTCTCTTCACTAGCAGCTTTCACTGGAAAATCTAAATATGGTCTTGAAATTCCAGGAATCAGAAAGTGCACCATGGTCCACAATTCCATCAAGGTATTATGTAAAGGTGTGTCAATCAGGAGCAAACGATGCTGACTGTGAGAAGGAAGAATAAAACAATCCATCAGTCCTTCAGAAACCTATACTATTTTGACAAATATCAACAGAAAGATATTTGATGTTTTTAAACTCCCAGGCCTAATGCTTGATCAGTTCAATTAACCCTTAGAAAGACAAATCTCTTAGAAATGTTAGCCTTATCTCTTACAGCTATTTTTGACAGAAAAGAAAAATTTGACACATCAGGAAGATCTTATTGTTACTAGCCTTCTAGTAGTACTACAACAAGAAGTTATTAAACATTCACAATCATAATTTTACACTAAATGCACAATATATAAAACTATTCAATATCCAAGTTCATCTAACATCAATATTTTCATTTCTAAAACACTAAAATTGGTCTGTTAGTCCCAGTGCTTTTAGACTGAAGTTGTGCCATAAGAATATTTTCAACAGCAAGCCTTTCAGATAACTTGGAACAATTTCCTTTAAATTTAACCTAACCATACTCTTATAGATATATAAATATGGATATGGATATAGATAACATAGATAATTGTAACCATTTAGAAAATAATCATTTATTATTTCTAAAAAAATCTGCTTACTTTAAGTAGAAGCAGGAATTCAGAAGTATGGGGATTTGGGAGAGGAAGGGGAGGGAACAGCAAATACTAATGCATTACTTAATCTTAAATATATTATTTATATAGACTGTTCATCTCATATTATACACTATTAAAAGTATATGGGATGGGGCAGCTATGTGGTGCAGTGGATAGAGCACTGGCCCTGGAGTCAGGAGGATGAATTCAAATACAGCCTCAGACATTTAATAATTAACTAGCTGTGACACCTTGGGCAAGTCACTTAATCCCACTGCCTTGCAAAAAACAAAAACAAAAAAACAAAAAAAAAGTATATGTGATAATCTTTGCATTTACTACATGATAAAATATAAAAATTAAGCTCTAAAGAAATGCTTTGTTGTGGAAATGCTAGGCAGAAAACAAAGAGTTTAAGTGCTATGCCTTTTTTACAATAAACTATTAAAATCCTGTGCCTTTTTAGGCTGACCTTGTGAAAAGTAGGTTATAGAGAACATTGTGTTATACCATTCCTATCTCATAACCATTCGAGAAATTGCCTCCCAACCAGACTTTGGGTTGCTAAAATCTATTAGGGTACCCTGGGGAGGATCCTACAAGGACAGGGCAGCAAAGGCAGAAGCCCAACCAGAGGGCAAGCTGCTGCCTCTTGGTTTCCCCTGAACGTCTTGATCTCATGCTTTTGACCACTCCTGTACTAACCCCTACTTCTTTCCCAGCAAGGACACCAACCAGGCTATGCTCTCCTATTTAAGACTTGGCCCTCTCCCTACTCGCTGTTTGTCCCTTAAGGATAGAGCCCATATGCAATAACCTTGCCCCTGTGCAACAGTTTCTATGTCCCATATAATTTTGAGTCATGTGTCTCTGCATGAATTCATTCACTATTTGAACCCCAATTCACCATCTGAACCCCAACCTACTTCAATGCTACAGAGGCATGAGAGTATAACTGAGGGGAAATCTGAACCACATGTGCACTGCAAATGTCTGGCATTTCACCCCCACCTAGTAGAGTGTAGTAGAGTGTGTTCAACACCCCAAATACACATATCTGATGGAAATGCTCAATCATAATTCTTCCAACACGTCTTTTTGTTTCCCTTATAAATAGGAGGGCAGTTTCAATTATTTTCATGAAGAACAGAAATACTCCATGTGCCAGACTGACCTACGGAGACTGAAAAGCGCCTCCCAGTGTTTTTCTGTCATGTTTCTGATCTGCTGCATTTCGTCCACAACCAGATACTTCCATCTCACTTTTGCAAAAGCCTGAGGACCTTTAAAGAAGTGCTTGTAGGAGGTGATACACACATTGAAGCTGTTGGGTTCAGTCCATTCCTTCCAAAAAGAAAGCAGACATTTCAGGAAGACAGGATCGACACTAAAATCATCAGTGACAGCAGAATCAACTATCTTTCAAAGGAGGTAACATGCTACCCCCAAAACTGCTACAGACTATGCCTAATGAGGGATGTTCTGTCACTTTGAGGCTTTCATTAGGAATTCCTCCCAAGGACAATGATTAAAATTATCAATGACTGGGTAGGTTCTCCAGCTCTTAAACTGCCTGGAAAAGAGATAACCCAACCTCCTATGGTCATCCATTATACATGGAGAAATGTGCTCCTGTTTCTAAACAAGTCCCACCTTTTGCAATATCTAACCCATCTCTCTGGTTCTCTCCTCTGTAGAATGCAGATATGGAAAACAACTGGTTACTAGACGGTAAAGGAAACAAATGACCAAAGTAGGTATAATAATAATAGTAATGAAGAAATGCTCCTGGATCAACAATCCAGAATATAATACCTGTCTCTTTGCTCTAAGCTCTCTTTGGCCACCAAAATAAAGAAGAATCTTCAAACCAGGACACCAACGTTTCAGTTCAAGTTCCCACTTCAATATATGACAACTCCTAACCACAATGAGGTGAGGGCCCCAGTTACCTACAGCAAAGATAGAGACAGAATTGAGGTAAAATGAAAATCCTGATGTAGGACACTGGAAATTAATGTTGCTTGACAAAGAGAATCAACATTTCTTTCAGAAATCTAGAAATCCAAATTTTCCAAAAGTAAATTTTAAATGTTACATACAAAACCAATTTACCTTTCGACCCCCAAAATAGATATGAATAGTGCTTATGGCATAATTACATCATGGAAATTAATAAGCTAACAATATTTCAAACATCTAAATTTTCATCATTTTTACTTACCTTCATTACAAGCTAAATGAGCAAAAAAGGCAATAACCTGCACGGTCTTGCCAAGCCCAGCATCATCTGCCAAGATGCCATTGAGATTCTTCCTGTATAGTTTGGCTAACCAGTCCAGACCAATCTTCTGATACTCTCTGAGAACTCCATACAACAAACATGGAGTAGTGAACTTTACCTGGTCAAGGAAAAAAAAAAAGAAATCCCACAATTTCTGGTGATACTATCTTTTTTCCTTTTTGATCAAGAAAAAGCACAAATAGTTCTCAATTTATCTCAAGATATACTCTATTGGCTTACAGTTTTTGAAAAAATTATGACACAAATAATTTCTTTATAAAAATCAACAAACTGACAAAACAAAATGATACCTTTTCAGAGGTGCCCGGTGATGCTCTAAGTTTTTCATGAAGGATTTAACAAACACATACTAAAGTCTTTTATTCTTAGCAACCCCAACTGAATCAATTCCATGCCAGTACCCCTGGTTCAGGATCTGACCTATTCCTGTCCTTCACTCACACCCCCATAGACTGTCAAAAACCAAAAAGATGTACCGTGGTTGTGATGCGGGCACTACCCTTGGGTAACAGAGTTTCTGCTGCTGCCACCACCTCTGCAATATCCCTTGTATGCTTCTTGCCAGGACTGCTTTTCTCCACACCTCGGTATTGCCCAATACTGAGGAGTGAATCTATAATAACTACTTCCTTCTTATTTCTGGCATTGATGGTCTCTTCTAAGTCTAGAGAAAATATAAAATATGATGGATACATGTGTCAATATTTAACAAGGATAATAATTTAAAGATTTCTATAATTTAAAAGTACTTTAAGAAAATTTATATGAAATTTAAGCATTAAATTTGCTAAAATTTAAATTTAAACAATTTAAATTCCAATAAACAGACTGCACTGAGGTTGAGAAAGTAGAGATCTGGAGATCTGGAACTGACAGTAGAGACAAAGTCAAGATGCTGCTTCTCTGATCTCCCTAGCATCAGATTCCCCTAAAACACCAAGATCAGAAGAATTAGGTTTATACATCCTTGATTGTTTGGTTGTTCAATTGGCCAAACACTTCATGAGTGAACTCTGGGGTTCTCTTGGCAAAAATAGTGTGATGTTTACCATTTCCTTCTTCAATGGAGTAAGGCAAAAAGAGATGAAATGACTTGCCCAGAGTCACCTAGTTACTAAGTATCTGAAGCAGGATTTGCATTCCAGCTTTCTGTACACTACAGAACCCTCAAGCTCCCCACAGTACTTAGTATTACAGTACAAGAAGAGATCACACAATCCCAAGAGAAGGTTATTTTATACCACATAACATCCAATTAACTTCAAAAGTTTCCATTAAGATGACTTTCAACACTATTGAGGGCTAGCTGTCATTGTTCAATTGTGTTCGATCCTTCTTGGTCACATCTAGGGTTTTTCTGGAAAAGATACTGGAGTGGATGCTTCTCCAGCTCATTTTGCAGAGGCCTACAGGGTGAAGTAACTTTCCCAGGGTCACACAGCTAGAGAAGGTCAGAGGCAGGCTTTGAACAAATCAAACTGAGTCTTCCTGACTCCAAGTGCAGCCCTCTGTGGAATTTGGTGTCCCTTAGCTGCCCCTGTTGAGCACCTAATCATCCTTCAATTCGACTAAGACCTCCTGGTGAAAGAATACACAGCTCCTGAGGCAAACACTACCTCTCCTCTTAGTCCTGGCAAGTACAACACTGCCCACAGTAAGTGCTGAAGAAAATGTCTGCTCTTTTGCCTCTAAACTATAATCAAGCCAAAGAGCTTCTAGAGAGGCAGCCTAAGAGGAAGGAAGCCCGGAGATGCTAGGTTTAATCCTTCCATGCTGTTGAGGAGAACCCTGAGGCCCAGAAAGGGTGGCCAGCTCCCCTTGCAAATCACAGAGGTTGTGCTGGGACACCAATTGCAGTCTGAAACGCTCCTTCATTCACATCACCATCTTTTGCATTTAAAGTCCTTCATGATCTGACCCCAAAATAATAAGAAAAAAATCCGAATTTTAACAGAACGCTGTGGAAATATAATGATCAGGTACAAAGCATAAGAAATATGACAATCACTCTCCTCTTCCTTTTGATGCAGAGGAGGGGGTCAATGGGTGCAATCCACTACTACAGTGCTGGTCTTTGCCAGTTATGTTTGCTGAGCTGCTGGCATTTCCCCCATTTTATTCTTGGTTATAAGAGATGGTTCTCCCTTGATGGACTCACTCATTCCATCAGTGAAACAATCAGGGACAATTTGGGGCTATATGTGATGGAGAATACCATCTGTATCCAGAGTAACAACTGTGGAGTTTGAACAAAGACCAAGGACTATTACCTTAAATTTAGAAAAAAAAACTGATATCTTATTGTCTGATCTTGCTATCTCTTATACCTTATGTTTCTTCCTTAAGGATATGATTTCTCTCTCATGACACTCAATTTGGATCAATGGAAACAATACCATGGAAACAATGTAAAGACTGACAAATTGACTTCTGTGGGAGGTGGGGGGAGGGAAGTAAGATTAGGGGAAAAATTGTGAAACTCAAAATAAATAAAATCTTTAAAAAAATAAATAAGAGGTGGTTCTCTGAGTGGAATGGGGAGTTGGAGGTGAGATATTGGGAAATGAAGGCAATAGAAACACAAAAATCCATTAAAAATTTAAATCATTACAAAGCAAACACAATCTGATCCTAAACTCTCCTTCCAGGGAAATTTCCTATTATTCCCCTTTAGATCCAAAGAAGCCATTTGCTTACGTCATCACAATGTTCTCCATTTCATCTCCTCACCTCTTTATACAGGTAGCCAGAAATGTTCTTCTCTCAGCTCAAGGGCCACCCTCCTATAAGAACTTTTTTCCTCATTTCTCCAATTCTTGGGATTCTTACCCCATCTCAAAATTACTTGGTATCTATTTTCATTTATTCATTGACTGATTATTTAATAAGTTTTGCTATGGGCAGGCATCATGCAATGAAATAGTGCTTACCCTCAGGTAGCATTCTATTAAGGAGAAAATCATGTATGCATTTAAATAAATACAAATTGCATGCAAAATAATTCTAGGAGGGTGAAGACACTGGAAACAGACTTAATAAAGTCATTCAGCTAGGAGGGTGCACTTGGGTTGACTCTTCAATAAAACGAAAGGTTCTGAAATCATAAACCCTACCTCCTGCCAGTAGAATGTGATTTCTTCAGGTTTGGGTTTTGTCTCCATGCCCCAGTGTCCACTACTTAGAAAGCACTTAGTAGCAGTGGATAGAGCAGTGGAGTCAGGAGGACCTGAGTTCAAATCTGACCTCAAACACTTAGTAATTACTTAGCTATGTGACCTTGGACAATTCACTTAATCCCACTGCCTTGCAGGAAGGAGGGAGGGAGGGAGGGAGGGAGGGAGGGAGGGAGGAAAGAAAGAAAGAAAGAAAGAAAGAAAGAAAGAAAGAAAGAAAGAAAGAAAGAAAGAAAGAGAGAGAGAGAAAGAGAGAACAAACTCAACAAATACTTGCTAAATTGGACTGAAAAAATTTTACTTCATTTGAAGTTGAGTTAAATAATTAAAACAAGTGGTTCTATATAAGTTATTTAAATACTCTTGGCAGAAATACAAACAATCTATTTTATTAGCCCTGTATACAACTATTATGCCTACTGTCTAAAACAGAAAAATATAATGTCTTTTATTTAAATAATTCATTAGAATTTACCTTCTTCACTGGTAGTTTCTTCACTATCACACATCGACTGTGGCCATTTGAAACTTCCCACAAAAGCACCTTCATATAACTTGATTAAATCATCTAAAGGCAATTCAGCTGAAGGATATCAAGAGAAAAATGAGGAATCATTCATTCCCTCTGCCTGGCTCAGTGATAAATTTAAGTGTTCAATAAATCTCAGTTAAAGTAAGTGAATAAATGATAATCATTTCTCAGCAGAGTTCCTGAAGAACCATGGAATAAAAGGGCAACTTAGTAAAAATATGTTCTTTCTACTCTAAAAGTATCATTTTTCCTTCCTTTTCAGTGACATTATGGGAAATTTAGGCATTTTATGAACACTGATTAAGCCAGAAAAGAAATTTTAACATTTTATTAAGAGGTTTTTGGAAAGATTTATTACCTAGTTTACTTACATGTCACAGATTACCCCAAAAATTTTAGTTTGTGTTTATGAACATCACTAAATTAGTTCTAGCACTTCCCTGGTGCCTTCTTCAAACTTCAAGGAGACATGACATCACCCTGGACAACTGCCTCTCCTTATGTAAAATATGATGCGTCTAGAGCATAAAGGAGGCTCTTCAGGAGTTGAAGTGGTCATAAAATTCATGAGCTAGACAGATCTAGAAGTGAAGAATCTCTCCAAACTTAACTAGGCTGACTCTCAGACAACACAAATACAAGCCATAAAGGTGGGCACACTTTTCAATGTGGAAGGAATTCCCCCAATTGTGCTAATGGAAATCTATGCTGATTGGAAATCTGTTCAATTGTTTATAATGTGAATTATTTGTGACTCAGGGTGGGGGATCACTGAAATTGAAATCAAGTTATATTAGTCATTCATCTCTGATTGCAGGGAAGAGGTGAAACAGGAATTACTGAAAGACTCCTTAGATATTTGCTTCTAGAAGACCAGAATTTTAAAAATATTATCAATGAACACACTTGCTCATCAATTTTTTTCTAAACTAATAAAGATTCCCTTTTTCAAAAGATTATTGCTTCCATTTTCAAGAGAATATTCCTATTGTCAAATAAATTACTGCTAACACTGGGAAGGCCATCCTGGTTCAAATGAATATGAGCAACAAACATCGGGAAATTTAAGAACAAAGTTAAATGATGGCTCACACTACCCACTCACCTTCTCGGACTAAGCGGCACAACTCAGCTTGATGGTTTATATTTGCCTCCTTTGATTCTTGTTCTTCAATTGTCTCCTCCTCATCTTCCACTGAACACAAAAGAAACCACAGAATATTATTAGGTAGCTGCTCTAGCATTTTGTGATTCTATGTACTCACGTTTACACTGGCAAGAAACTTTTTTCTCTTGATACTTTAAGAAAGGAGCTATGGGAGGTCAAAAAGCTATCTTTGACCTAAAAATGTATCTCAAGGAGAAAGGGTGCCCCATGGGAAAGCATGTCTAACAATGATCTGACTGGGTAATGCAGAGCTACTCTTAGTATAAATGACTACCATCATATGAATTGGAGACATATATTTAGGAGTATATTCAAGTGGTTACCTTACATATAAAGACATGAAAATCTTATACACATCTTATGAAATGGAAAACCTATAATACAAAATCATTTGAAAAAAATGGTTCTTGACTAATTTGCTGAATTGCAAAAATATGGAAATCTGCTGTCCTGTGCCTGAACCCCTAAGATAAACTTTTGTTCACATTCACTCACTTTTAAAAAGTAAACTATATTCTCTCCTCAGGCTACAAAGTTCTTACAATAGTAACAAATAGTAAACAAATGAAAAAATGATATTTTAAAATTAAACTGGAAGTATCTTCTGGTCCTTGATTTGTATCTTATTCTAGCAGTTTCCAATATTTAGCTTTATATTTGTAGAGGAAACAAGAATAAAACAAAGGGTAGTTCAAGCCAAAAATATTTTTTTCCCACATCCAATCTTGTTATCAATACTCTTTACTTCTTCCATTGGTCTTCATTTTCATGCCTACAAAGACCCTCACTTTGTACCCCATCTTCCATCACAACTCTTTAACTGGTATCACTGACTCCAGTATTTCAAATGTCTAATATAATCTGTATGTTGAGGCCCAGCTAATCTTCAGTTTTCAGTGGTTCACTCCAGAGGGGTTGGCATAGATAACTGATATATATGAAGAAATAAATCCAACTAAGAGTGAGTATTAGACAGCAATTAGAAATGTAAACTGGGTCAACTATGATCAAGATGGGGGAGGGCCTTGGATATCAACCCCAGAATCTTATCTTGAAATTGTACAATGAAGGGAAACCATTATAAGAATGTCCTGAAGAAGGTTTAAGGAAGGTTCTTCCTTATCCGGTTTCTCTTGCTCCATTTTGCCTGCCCTTCCCACCTCTTTTCCAACCTACCCCACTTCCTCCAAACAACCATTATAATCAATCAGTTCTTTGAACTATTGATGCAATTTCAATCAGTTCCATAGTTTGGGATGTCATTGTTCTCTCTTTATTTTGTATGTGTTTGGTTATATCTCCTTAACTAATTTTTAAGTATTCTGAAGGACATCTTACCTTGTGTGCCTTTGGAACACTTGAGAAATACTTACTGAAGGATTAATTGAAGGACTAAAAAACAATAAAAATGTTCAGTTCTTAGATTTCCCAATCTTCCAGAGTCATCACTCTGGCACTGACAATTACAATGTTTCTCTCCTGCCAATACTTTTACACTAATAAACAAAAGTTGGCAGGGAGAAAAGATTGTGGTAATATGTATGCCAAATCATCAATGAACAAAAAATAAATAATAAAAAACAATTCTTGGTAAACATTTTTTTAACCTTACTCCAAATAAAGTAAATAGAATATTTTATATTTGAGCGAATGGAAAAAAACAAGACACAAACACCTGAAACCTAGACTCTGAAGAAACAAACCTTCTTCATCAGTCAAAGATGTGCTTGCCTTTCTCTTCTTTTCTACTGAAGTCTACAGTTTTAAAAAAAAAGAAAATCAATTATTATCATTATTTAAAGAAAGCAGTGAGTAGACACTACTAAATTATCTTTTTAAAATATTTCTTTAATTCAAGATTTTTATTTACAACCTAGAAAAGATAAATTTTTGTAACAATCCATAGAGTTCATACAGATTGAACTCTAATATAAAAACACACTCCTGTACTTATATCAGGTTCTTTAATAAATTTATTTTTTAAGTAACAGAAACTTTCTCAATTGTGTCAAAATTATAAGTCTAGGAGAATTAATCCTAGGAAATAGTGATCAGATGGCTAAAGAAAAAGACAATAGGTGTTCCCCCAAGGCTCTGTTCTGGGTCATCATCTTTTTTTTCCCCCTTCTATTATATCTTATTTGGTTATCTTATCAGCTCCTATGGCTTAAATTATCACCTCTTTACAAATGATTCCCAGATCTATATTTCTATACATAGCATCTCAACTGAGTTTTAGTCCTGCAAGAACAACTGACTTTTGGACATCTTGGCTATACTGTGGGAATCTCAAATTCAACAATGTCCAAAACAGAACTAATAATGAGGTTTAAAATATATATATATTTTGCATTTCTTTATATCCTCAAAGCTAGACACAGTGGCTAGCATATAATGAGCATTCAATAAATAGCTATAGACTTGACAGTGTTGAAATATATAAGTATGAAATCCTTTTAATATATCAACACAGATTTAGTATCTATATCTGTGTGCTCATATATCTCATCAAATTCATAAAAATTATTTTAAACCCCAAAGTATAAGATTGTTTTCCATTTCCTAAGGACTCTTATTTTTATTTAAATACAAAAAGCAACTAATAAGTGTCATTTCTCCAAGATATAATGCTAGGTCCAGGAACATCCAAATATATTTTATGTTCATGTAAATTAAGAAGAAAGATTTTGGATATTGGATATCTTAATAATTTACTTCATGCTAGCCAAAGATCATTTATTCTGAGATTTAATTTATTCATCATTACTCTAGTGGGCTGAAATGGAAGCCATGGGCAGAAAGTTACACAAAAGCAGATTTTGATTCAATTAAGAGGAAATTAATAATTGTCACTGTCTGTCAATGAAGAGGACTGCTCTGTAAGACTCTCTATTCCCAAATATATTCAGGTAAGAATTGAATGATCCCCTGTCAAGTACAGAGGAATAGTTTGAACTAGCAAACTTAGAATTAGAATGATAAAATTAGAATAATAAAAAAAAACTTACCATACAGCTTTCATTTTCTATCTTAATGCTAGCTTCTAGTGCCTTTGGGTCCTTACCTGCAAGTTGAATTTATAATGCATATGGATTTTCATTTTATTAATCAAAAAATACAATACATAATAATTTATCTTCCACAGAATATTTACTAATAATGGTATCACTTCTAAAGTGAATGCCTTTTGGTTTTATGAAATGCATTAATTTAAATTAGAATATATAACATTCCAATTATTTAGTTACCTTGTCTTGAATACTTCTTAATGTTTAATGCTTGTTTTTGTTTCTCTTGGAATTCAATATGTAGTTTAATTTCTACAACCTAAGAGAAGAAAAACAGAAATTGAAACAAGACTATCGATTTTAATAATCAAAAATAATTTAATAATTTTTTAAAAAGCTAAAAAAGCAAGGGTTTACCTGTTCAATGTTAGACCAGAAGTATTCAATTTCCCTGGCAATAGATGCAGCAATACGTCTTAATTTGTTCTGTTCCTCCTTTTTATTTCTCATTTCATTGAGTTTCTTTTCTTCATGGTAACGTGCCACGGTTCTGACCATCTAATAAAATCATTATATTCTGAATCAAATTCACCAGAAATACAATTCTGGCTAATATTAGAGCTTATCTTTACTACCCAAATCCATGTACTCTACTAAATAGAATTTTAAAGCACTAGTTCAACTAAAAGTCATTAAGTCACTTTAAGAAAAAATATTCATCAAAATTCCATAGAGAAGTAAATATTCTACCAGATAATTACTCCTATAGGCAAAGGCAAATTATCTTAATTGAAAAAAGTCAAAGTGGAATCAATACAAATCACAATAATTAGATATCTTTCTATTCAAAAAATTTTGGACTTTCATTTTCAGTAATCTAATTTTAAAACAAAGGGAATCAAGACATCTGATGATCTTACTCCACCAAAGACTGTAATCAGATTGCATTTTGGTCATAAGGGAAATGTTAACAGGAAATATTAACTTTTATTAAATTGACCTCAAGCAAAAGAAGTCAGTTTAGAAACTGAAAAGGGGAAAAATGATCAATACATTCTAACCAGAAAACTGAAATAAGAGGGAAAGCTGAACCACTGTATGCAGTGTATGCTTAAAGAAAAACAAAAATGAAAAGTATAACTCTATATGGTAAGTAAAAAAGGAATATTATTCCCAAAAGAAATTAGGAAATCTCAAGAATTATAAAGGACTGGGGGGCAGCTAGGTGGCACAAGTGGATAGAGTATCAGCCCTGGAGTCAGGAGGACCTGAGTTCAAACCCAACCTCAGACACTTAATAAAAAAAAATTTTAAAAAGAATTATAAAGGACCACAGAGGCTATACCTCAACAAAAAATCTCATCTGCACATACACTAGTGGAAATGAGCTAGTTATGCTTTAAGGGGAACTATTCATCACACCTGAGGCAGCAGTCCACTTCACTTTGAAATAGATCTCATTGTTAGAACATTTCTCTTGATATCAATGCCTACAATTGTCCCTTTTTAGTTTCTATCACATACTACTGGTTCTGTGCTCTGCAGTTCAGCAGAACAAGGTTGATCTTTCCCTTCCAAAGTTTGCTATTATATCTCTCTTGAGTTTTCTGTTCTCCAAGTTAATTTCTTCAACAAGATCCTCTTATGTTATGTGAAGTGATTCTTTCCAAAAGAATCATCTATAGAGAATATGAACTTAAACATGAACTGCAGCATTTAAGTATTTATAGAACTTTAACTACTTTACAGTAAGGTTGAGTTGAAAAGAAAATAAAAACGAAGTATTTCCAGCACTACTGCCAAATGAAACATGACATAAGTTAAATTAAGAACTCATTAAGGAGTAATTTGAAATAACTGCAAAATATAGTTTAATGAAAATGCAACTGAGACACATACCCTAAAACATATCTCTTGAGTAAAATAATACAGCCCTTATTGGTAGGTGTCCAAAAAGAATTATATCATCTCTCCTCCTAACTCTTCCAGGAGCCTCCTAAATTAATTATGTCTTTAAATCTTCCATTTCTCCCCCTCTAATAGTTCTTTCATTTCTGCCTACAAATGTTATCAGATCAAAAAGGCCCTTTTGGCAACTCTGCTACTTCCTCAATCTGTCATCTTTTCCTTTGCCCAGACTACCAGATTCACTACCTATACTTCATACTTCCAAACTCCTTCCTTAACCTTTAATGATCTAGTTTCCACCAGCTGCCCCCCAACTACTCTACTGAAACAATTCTCAAAGATCATCATTGGCCTCCTAATTACAAATTCCTACAGCCTTTTCTAAAATCAAAAATCTTCCTTGAAGAGGATTTTGCCTAATTTAATAGAAATGGAGGAATAAGGATTAAACAAAAATAAAATCAGATCGGTTCAGAACTGGTTTGGATAGCCAGACTCAAAGAACAATTGCAAACAGATGGCATCATGGCCGATGACACTCTGGTGAAGAGGTTCCCCAGGTATCTGTCTCTTGTCTTGTGCTACTTAACGTTTTTATCAGTGACCTGAAAAAGGCATAGATGGTATGTTCATCAGATCGGCATGTGACATAAAGCTAAGAAAAGAGATGTTAATGCCAGATGACATTCAGGATTCCAAAGAATTTTGCCAGGTTAGAATTGGATTGAATCTACAAAGACAAAATTCAACAGAGACAAATGTGTAGTCTCACCCTTGGGTATAAAACGATCTGCTATGGGGGAAGTATGATAGCTGTGTTCAGGTACTGGAGTGACTGTCATGAGGAAGGATCTGTTGGTTATCTGGTTCCAGAGGGAGAACTGGGGCCAATGGGTAAAAGCCATAATGAAGTAAATTTAGGCTTGCTAATAGTTAAGAGCCATGAAGAGCTGGATTGGTCTGTCTCCAGAAGCAATCTGGGGAAGGGGGGCCTGCTGGCCAGATATGCTATAAGGAAGATTTCTTTTGTGAATGGCATTTGAGGTCCCAGTCAGTTCTCAAGTTCTCAAGTCTGACAGCTGGCAAAGGAGCTACCTCTTAACCATTCTGGCTGGATGAGCCTGTGCAAGTCACTGAATAGTCCAGTGCTAGGGCAATCCTCCAAAATTCCAGGTAACAAAGACCATACCAGCCTTTTCCGGCCCTCTCAGGCCTCTGCAGGAGCAGTCCCCTTGGCTTCCCCTCTCTTCAGCTCCCCACCTCTGTCCCTAACAGTCTTCCTGCTCCTGTCTCACTACACATAGGGATTTCCAGGTTCTGTCAGGCCTTCATCTCCTTGTGTTGCTCTCTGTAACCAGGGTTATCTCTGCCTTCTAGATGATCTTGGTTCTTTATAGATATATGTATACACATGGGTATATGTCTATATGTCTATGTATGTATGGCATATATAGAGACATCACTAAATAATTAGGTCACTGAAAGAGGGTGGAGAGCAGGGGTTCTTAACCTGAATCCATTTCCTAATTTGTTTTCCCAAATTACAGATTCTGTCCTCATCCCTATCTTGATCTCCACCCTCTGCCCACTGGACTAATCCACCCACCCAGATATTCCATGGTCAACATGGCAGCTGGGTGGTGGGTGGATGGAACTCTGGACTGGAGTCAGGAAGACAAATTCAGATCCAGCCTCAAACACTTCCTAGCTGGGTGACTTTGTGCAAGTCACATATCCTCTGCCTCGGTTTCCTCAACTGTGAAAGATAATAATAGCGCATCCCTCCCAGGATTGTTGTGAGGATCAAATGAGATACTGTGAAGAACTCAGCACAGTACTTGGCCCATAGTGGATGCTCTAGCAATGCTATTATCATCATAGAAATAACTATCACGTGAGGGAAAAGATGGGAATTTTCATGAAAACAAGCATGAACAAAATGCTGCTGGGCATCAGATAGGAGTGGTCACTGTGCAGGAGATGGAGAATGACTTAGAAAGGGAGGAGATTCCAAGGTGGTTGATGCCCAGAGAGGGCAGTACCAGGGAGCAGTAGAGGCCACCCTGCAGGGGCAGGGCCCACTGAGAATAGGAGATGCAGGACCAGTCTGTCCATGTGACCCACTCTGGCCACTGCCCCACAATGGGGGGGTGGCACATCTCATTTCATTCCACAGAAACTCCAGGTACCTTCTTGGCTGCGGCCATTTTCCATCTTCTCTCTTGAGCAAAGTCTGTTGCCATCCACTGCATCTCTTCAAGGAGGTAATCCCAGTGAGACTTGGGGCGAGGGGCCTCCCGGAGCTTTGGTAGTCGTCGGAGAGACCACAAACCTTCCTTTCTCAACTCTGCAACTCGCTGATGGGTATTGTTTTCCTAAAACACAGAATCATAAAATTTTCCAAGTTAGATGGGACCTCAGCAAGCCATCTAGTCTAAATCAAATCTGAAAAAGAATACTTTTGGTCAATGCTGATATTTATTTTGCCTAGCAAAAAAATATATGTGTCTGTAATTGGGATTTTGTTTTTCTTTCATTCTCAACTGGGAAGATGATTTTTGTTTATTGAAAAAAAATATATAATTCTTTTTGAAACAAGCCCTCCTTCAGCCTTTGCCTAAAATACCAAATGTTGGAGGTTACCTACCAGGAAGCTCATTCCACTTTAGGGGAACTCTCTTAGAAAGTTTTTCTTTTCAAACATCCTAAACCTGCCACTGGTACAGTTTTCATCCATATCTCCTAGTTCTCCCCCAGAGGTCAAACAGAACAAGCCTGATCCCTCTTCCACATGACAGTATTATAAATACTTGAAAAAGTATTCAGTTTTTCACCCTATCTTCCTCTGGCATGGATTGGAAATGTGTTGATGTTACGTTGTCCTCAGCTGAATGTTCTCCAGATTATTAATATCCTTCTTAAAATGTATTCCCCAGAAAAGAATACTATAGCTATGGTGTGACCAGGATAGAGGCTAATAGGACTAGGATTCCCTTACTCATGGAAATTATGTCTTTTTTACATTGCCCAAGATCATGTTAATTTTGTTGCCTACAATACTATTCTATTGATTCATATTGCACTTAAAAGTCCACCCAAATCCTGTGATCTTCTTCAGACACACTGAAATATAATCATGCTATCACTCATATATACTTGTGAGAGGGATTTTTTTTAGCCCAAGTATAAAACTTTACATTTATTCTTATTGTTTTCTCTTACTCAATCCTGTCCACTATTCTAATCTGTTAAGATCTTTTAAGACTGATGGTCAGCATCAAAGGAAAGAAGGGGGTAGTTTCAGATATGTTATGAAGAGGAAAACAATAGGTTATTCTGGATGTGGAGGCTGAGAGAGAATATGGAGCAGAAGATGACAGATTGTGAGCTTAAAGAACTGGGGGGATAGTGGTATCTTCATTGTAATAGAGAAATCAGAAGGAAAAGGATGGACTGGAGAAAAGATTATGAGTTCAATTTTGGACATGTTAAGTTTAAGATAAAGCATACAATTCAAGATATCCTCTAGATAGTTGGAGACAGAAGCCTAGAAGTTAGGAGAGAGGTGGGCTGGAAAAATAGATCTTTGAATCATTTTCAGAGAGATGATAATTGAATCTATTATAACTTATGAGATCTCTAAGTAAAATATGTAGAACAGAAGGAAAAGAGAAAAGCATCTAGGACATCCACAGTTAATCAGGTGACATAGAGGGTGACCAGCAAAGGGGACTGAGAAGAAACAACCAAATAGGTAGGAAGAGGGCAGAAAGAAAGAAAAGAATATCAAGGACAAGAGGATGATTAACATTCTCTGAAGTCCAAGGCTGAGGAAAGGTTAAAAAGGATTAGGGTTGAGAAAAGGCCATTAAGAGTTGACAATTAAGGGATTGCTGTTAACTTGAAAAGAAAAGTTTCAGATAAATAATGAGATTAGACACTATACTGCAAAGAATTAAAAAGAAAGAAAATGGAAGTATTGGGAGTAGACAGCTTTCTCAAGGTTAGGCATGAAAGGAAGGAGAGATTTAAGATGATATCTAGCAAGGATTGATAAATCAAATGGAGGATTTTTGAGGATGGGTATATTTTTAGGAAGGAAACAATCAGAAGAGAAAGAGAAATAGAAGTAGGAGAATGGGGATGAGAGCAATTTTAGAGAACACAGGAATGGAATGTGATCACTTGTACATATCAAGGAGTAGGGTGAAAAAGGAGAGAAGAGGGGAAGGCAACAGCATGAGCTCTGTGTCTTTAATAAATGTGTTTTGTGTGGATGAATAATTAAAAGAAAAACAAACCAGACAATATCAAGTCCAAATAGCAATAGCACTCCACTGGAGACCACCAAGGTAACATAGAACCATTAATGACTACTTTTTAACTCCAACCATTCCAAATACATCAATTGTTCTATTGTAGAGTCCATTTCATTTGATCCTTCCAATAAAAGTTGTACGAGATACTTTATCACATGATTTTCTAGGAAGCAATCAAATAGTACAATGGATAGAATATTGGATCAGGAGACAGGAAGATCTGAATTCAAATCTATCCCCACAGACGAGATGTGTGAACCTAAGCAAGTCACTTCACTTCTGCCTGCTTCAGTTTCCTTATCTGTGAAAAGGGGATACAAACAGCATCTCCCTGGCAGAATTGTTCTGAGTTTGTTTGGGTTTTTTAGCCAAGATCTTTATTGATCTAACTAATAGCCATCAGGGGCAGTTTTCTTATGTTTCCAAAGACCTGTTAGTTTTGAAGAACAATTAAAACAAAACCAAAGCAAAAACAAAAGATCCCACAAAAGTCATAGATTTTTAGAGAAGCGCCTAAAGGCCTTGGCTGGCACTCTCTGATTTCCATCCAGAATAATAATGAAAAGGAAAGGAGTGGACAAGATACGTGGGTAAAGAGGTCTCCAATGGCTGAGAAGTCTTAGCACAATTTTTATTGTGAGTCAGTTGGACTAGGTAAGGGGAATGACCATTTTCTTTATAAAGATTTTCAAAAAGAAGCTTAAAATCATACAAGTAACCTTTAGGGTCTCCAAGACATTTTCAACGCCTACCCCTCCGGGAGAGAGCAGTTTCACCAAGATACAAAGAGAAGGATTCCATCTTGAGGTAAAGGCTTGGCCCTTGACCACCACTGTCCAGTCTTAAGACGCAGCCACGGGGAAGTTAGGAAGTGGAGTTCTTCCTTTTCATCTTATCTGATCTCCAGTCTACATAGAGAGGGTGGTTAATCCCATAGGTTTTTTGGCACAGGTGAGTTTGTTTTGTTTTTAAGATTAAGACTCAAAGAGTTAAATAAGGATCTTCAGGACTAGAATGGGCATGCCACACTTGGTTGATTCATGGAGCCCTCTAAGCATAGGATGTTGAGTAACTTCAGTTTCAGAGAGAACCAATGCTCTCTAACACTGAAGAAGTCTGTCCTTTCACTAACCTCCCCTGGCCAGATGATTATTAAGCTTCCAAGCATTTCTCCACCTGCTGCAATCATCAGGCATGAGCAAAGTAAAGAGTTTAAACATTTTAGGGAATTTATTTCATTGTCACATTACTCAAAGCCTCCAGTTTTCCAATCTGACATTCTGCCTTAAAATGCTGTCTGCCAGGTTTGCAGAGTTTAAGGAAAGCGGGGAGCAAAGTAAGGTTAATATGAGAATCAAAAGACCTTTCCTGATTACATCTTTAACAAAAGGGGTCAACTTCCAGGATCAGTCCATAAAAAGCAGTCAATATTCCCCAGATGTATAAATGGGAAAATAAATACTTCATGTGCCAATCAAATATTTATAGATTTGGGTCTCTTGGCTTTGATCCATCTTTATTTAGGGAAAATAAAAAGCTATGAGTCACAGGTATGGTCAAAGTCCAGAATCTAAACAGATTCCTAAGCATAAACACTTATTTCAAATGAATCCCTACCCCTCCATAAATGTGATTGGGTTAAGCAAATTAATAAAGAGGATAGCAAATGACTACAGACATCTGTGCAAAGTGGGGAAAGCTCTGAACAGGTGAGAAGGGAGCAAGGATGGGCTTTGCTTTACTCTGAAATAATATTTGTTTTGGGGGTTTTTTGATGTTTGTCCTTGTTCTGGAAGAAGACCATGACATCAGGGAGATGATGCCATGATAAGCACATGAATTGGATTAAGTGAGAGGGGCTGTGCAAAGTCACCAGCCTCACTTTCTCCTCCAGAGCCATCTGGGTCCAGTGGTCAGATATGAATCAATATGACTGGAGATGATCTGGATGCGAGGCAGGCAGAGTTTAGTGACTTGCTCAAGGTCACGTAGCTAATAATTGTCAAGTGTCTTAGGCCGGATTTGAACTCCCATCTTCTTGACTCCTTACTAAGGAAGGGGAGGCTCAAATTCCAGCTCTGCATTGCAAATAAGACACTGCCCTCTGCAGGTAAAATACAGACAAAAGACTTCTCTCCTGTGTCTCCTAATTCTACAGAAATAATTACTCTGAATTTTAAGTCAGTAAGACTTATGAGATGTCTGGTATTTGTGAAGCACTTTACAAACCTTAAAATGCTTTAATGAAGGCTGCTACCGTTATTATCATCATTTTCTAAAATTAAGGCAAATCATAAATATAACATTCTCTGACCTACCAATTTGGGAACTATGAAAAAGGAACTAAGATTAGTACATCAATGACCTGTTCTTAATGAAGCCATGATGACTTTCGGGATCACCGATCCCTCTCCTTGATGCTTAGAAAATATCTCTTCAATAATGCATTCCACAATTTTACTAGGAATCAAAACTAAACTAATTGGCCTATTTTTCACAGCTTCCATTCTCTTAAAGAGGGGTGAGTAAAAAAGAATCATGACCTTTGCCCTTCTCTGATCCTGTGTCTTTCAAGATTCAATCACCAGGGTACAATAACCACATCAACCAGTGTTGTTTCAGTACCCAAGGATTTCATTCACCTGCACCAAGTGAATGTTCCATCACTCTTGGACTTATTAAAATTTTAGTATGACATTCCACCTATCCTTCCTCAGAACCTTCTGAAATCTGTTCTCCTAAAACCAAGGGTACATGTCAGCCTAGACTCAACTCCACTCCAATTATCAGTGTTTTCTCTATTGATATGAATCAGATTCAACATAAAATTTCCCTGTGTTAGTTTCTCCACTTTTTGAAGGAGTAAATTATCAATGAAGACAAGAGAGGAGATTATTAGCTATTCTGCTTTTGGAAGAGGAAGTGTTCCAGTAGGTATGTGCATAACTAAAGGCCCCCATCACTATTATTTCATGCCTCTTGGCCAGGCTTATCATGTTTCCTAAATGTTTCATCTATTTTTCTCTTTGGACATTATTCTAATGAGCAGGTTAGGTGGCATAGTAGATAAAGAGAGCACTGACCCCAGAGTCAGGAGGACCTGAGTTCAAATTCAGTCTCAAATACTTAATATTTACTTAGCTGTGTGACCTTGGGCATGTCACTTAGTCCCACTGCCGCACAAAAATAAAAAAAAAAATAAAAATAACAGAACCAACAATTCACAGAGACTTCCTAAATTAAAGAACATAAACTCCTTCTTGCTAATGAAGCTACTGAGCTTCAACAAGGCAAGGGAAGGGACTAGACCCAGCTCTCTCCGCAAGAATGGGGCAGCATACAGTCCAGGGTGCTTACTACCCAAAAGCCCCTAAGTCTCTTCATAGCTGCTGCCTCTCCCTTAACAAACAAGCTTCTCCTGAGTAGGGACTTTTTCCTGTCACTGTATTTATCTCATCAGGTCCCAGCATGGGGGCTAGGATAGAACAGTCCCCCACAGTCAGGCACCCCTTTGTTCTTTGTATATGTTGCACCTAGCCCAGTGCCTGTCACACCATAAATGCAGAATAAATGCTTGTGGAATAAATGAAGGCAGGGATTAATACAGCAATGGAACTTTCCAAAATCCTCAACACTGGATGGGAGAGACTTGAGCCATCTGTCTAGTCTAGCCACAAGATGAGGAAACCGAAGTTGATGAAGTAACTTGCCCAAGGTCACCCATGTGTCTGTGAGTGACAACACCAGCATCTGACCCGCACTCTTCTGATCCAGAATTTGGCACCACCTACCCAGAGGTCATCCCTGATTTCCATAAAAATCCAAGGACCCATAAACGAAATATCCTTATTTCATAAATATTGACACTAATTAGTGCTTATGTGTGAACTCAGCGAACACTGAGTCATTCCAATTTCTAATCAAGAGCTCATTCTACTAAAACTTGGGGCCTGGACTGAAAATTTATTGTGGGTTTCCTAACAGATAAATGGTCTAAAGCAGGCATCAAGGAAACATGACCAATAGGCCAGATCCAGGGTGGTTTTGGATGACCCTTGAATATTTTTTGCATTTTTTAAAAAAGTTTTATTGTATATATAGAAAATGTTATTTTTATTAAAATTTTACAATATAAACACTATATAAACAATATAAAATTTTCCTTAGCTTGTGGTGGAAAAAGCAAGAAAGGCCACCATAAGCCAACTCCTAAATGAAGAATACTCAAAAATAGAACTGCAGTCTTTTAACAACCATACAAAAGAATGCTCCAAATTACTAGGAGAAATGAAAAAACTAGTCCAAGGTTTATAAATGGTAAATTCTTGTTCTCAGCACTAAACTATAAGATAAAAACCCACTAACTTTTTCTTTTCTAACATTGAAAATAACATGGAATTATTACTCTATAATATCCCAAGGACTTAATACAGATAAAATTACGTTTACCATATCATAAAGTTTTGGCTTTTGAAGCAAGTTGTTTAATTTTTCCCTTATGGTTAAATGCTCAGTTTCACATTGGTTATAACATTATCTATTTTAAGACAGCATTTTATGGTTATTCCAAATTGACAAAATCATGTTAAAACGTAAGTTCATAGGATCATAAAGGCTCTATAAGATGGCTTTTCAATCCTCCTGACCTTTTAAGATTTACTGTATTTTGTATAATTTTTTTAAAGTCTACTAGATTTTTTTATTTAAAATTTTGAGTTCCAAATTCTATCCTTTTTTTCCTCCCTTCCTCCTCTTCCCCTCCCTAAAATGTTAAGCACTCAGATATAGAATTTACATGTGTTTTTATATAAAACATTCCCACATTAGTCATTTTATATAAAAGATTCAAAAAAAAAATTTTTAGAAAGTGAAAAATAACATACTTAAGTCTATCTAGCACTATAAAATAACTTTTGAGTGTTTGATTGGTATGGTACTGAGTAAATAATTTAGGCAGAATTATTATTTTTATTATATTGGCTTGGCTATGAATAATTAATATTTTTCCACTTGTTTATATCTGATTTTATTTGTGAAAAGTATTTTTATATTTGTGTTCACATAGTTTCTAGGTTTCTCTTAGCAAGTAGACTCCTAAGTATTTTACAGTGTCTATAGTTATTTTAAATGGAAATTCTTTTGTTTATCTCTTGCTGCTGGACTTTGTAATATATAGAAATGCTAATGAATTGTGTGGATTTATTTTTGTCTTCTGCAACTTTGCTAAAGTTATTAATAATTCGTTAACTTTTTTAATTGATCTCTAGGATTTTCTAAGTATAACTTCATATCATTGCAAAGAGTGATTGTTTTGTTTCCTCACTGCCTATTTTAATTCCCTTTAATTTCTTTTTCTTCTCTTATTGCTACAGTTAGCATTTTTAGTATAATATTAAATAGAGGTGATAAATGACATTCTTATTTCACCCCTAATTATACTGGGAAGGCTTCTAGCTTATCCTTATTACAGAATGTTTGCTAATGGTTTTAGATAAATAGTACTTATAATTCTAAGGTAAGCTCTATTTATTCCTATGTTCTCTAGTATTTTTAATAGAAATGAGTTCTGGATTGTCAAAGGCATTTTCTAAGGGTAAAAATATCACTTGTACAAAAATATTCATAGAAGCCCTGTTTGTGGTGGCAAAGAATTGGAAATCAAGTAAATGTCCTTCAATTGGGGAATAAGCTTAACAAACTGTGGTATATGTATGTCATGGAACACTATTGTTCTATTAGAAACCAGGAGGGATGGGAATTCAGGGAAGCCTTGGAGGGATTTGCATGAACTGATGCTGAGTGAGATGAGCAGAACCAGAAAAACACTGTACACCATAATATCAACATGGGGGTGATGATCAACCTTGATGGACTTGTTCATTCCATCAATGCAACAATCAGGGACAATTTGGGGCTGTCTGCAATGGAGAATACCTTCTGTATCCAGAGAAAGAACTGTGGAGTTTGAACAAAGACCAAAGACTATTACCTTCAATTTAGGGAAAAAAAACTGATATCTCAATCAGGAATGGGGTGGGGGGAGTGAGAGTAAGAAAGAGAATTTGGAACTCAAAGTTTCAAAAACAAATGTTTAAAATTGTTTAAATGTAACCAGAGAAAAATAAATATATTCCATTTGGTACATATATGTTTAGTATTACTATGACTTCATTACTATGGTACCTTTCAGCAAGATATAGTTTCCTCCCTTATCTCTTTTAATCAGATCTGTTTTTGCTTTTGTCTGATACCGTGATTGCTACCCCAATTTCTTTGCTTTTGCTCCAGTCTCTGACCTTTATCTCCGCTTGTGTGTATCGCTCTGCTTCAAATGTATTTCTTGTAAACAATATATTGTAGGATTGGGGTTTTTAATCCATTCTGCCGTACTGCTTCCATTTTATGGATAAATTTATCCCATTCACATTTATATTTCTGATAAGTAACTGTGGATTTCCCTCCATGGTATTTTTCTTGTATTTATCCCCCCCCCCCCCGCCCCTCATCTTTTCCCTCCCTCCCCTACCTCCCCATCTTTTACCTCCTCACAGGAGTTTTACTTCTGATCACCACGTTCCCCAATATACCCTCTCTTTTATCAGTTCCTCCTCCCCCTTCTACCATCCTTGTCCCTTTTTACTTCCTTAAAAAGTTAACAGATTTCTATGTGTGTACGTTATTCCCTCTTTGAGCTAATTTTGATAAAAATGAAGTTTAAACTTTGACTGCTACTTCCAGTCCCAGCCTGACCCCCATTTTTACCTCCATTATAATAGCTCTTTCATGCCTCTTTTATGTCAGGTAATTTACTACATTCAATTACTCCTTCCTTTTTCTTCCAATGCAATTCTTTCTCACTTCTCTATTGGGGGGGGTATCATTCTATCAAATTCATCTTACATCCATACTATCTGTCTATATTTACTCCTATTTGCTCTTCTAGTAAAGTTATTAAGAGTTGTAAATATTATCGTGCCATATAGAAACATAAAGGTTAAACCTTATTGAATTTCTTGTTTTTCTCTTTCTTATCTTTACACTTTTATGTTTCCCTTGAATCTTAAATTTCTTATTCAGTTCAGGTGTGCTAGGTGTGGAGTTGCTAGGATGGGTCCTTGCTGGCTGCACAGACTGCTTGTCTAGGGGACTGCTGGCTTGCAGGGGGGCAGAGCCTCATGGATTACCCCAGGTTTGGAGCCTTGCTGCAGACCCAGTGCTGGGGGGGTCAGGCTACTGCTGCCGCTCCTGCTGCTGATGCTCTACTCCCTTCCACACCAGTGAGACAGACTTCTCCTGCCTTGGCTAGTAAGCTGTTTCCCTGCTCCTGGATCAATTTTCAGGTAACTTTCTAGTTGTTTGGAGAGGAATTTGAGAGACCTTCGGAGAGACCTTTTCATTAGAAATTCTCGAAAATCCTTTATTTCATTAAACATCAATTTTTTCCCTGAAAGAATACATTTGATTTTCCTGGGTAGGTGATTCTTGGTTGTACTATTAACTCATTTGCTTCCAAGTATATCATATTCCAAGTCCTGTGATTCTTTAATGCAGAAGTTGCCAAATCTTGTGTAATTTTGATTGTAGTTCTACAACATTTGAATTACTTTTTTTTTTTTGGCAGGTTAACAATACTTTTTCTCCTTGACCTGTGAGCTCTGGAATTTGACTATGTTGTTGGGAGGGGGCTTTTCATTTTGGAATTACTTATATAGTGATTGGTGAATTCTTTCCATCTCTATTTGCTCCCTGGTTCTAATATATCAGGGAAGTTTTCTTTGATAATTTCTTGAAAAATATTGTCTAAGATTTTTTTAACCATGGTTTTCAGGAAGTCCAATAATTTTTATATTTACACCTTTCCTGGATCTATTTTCTAGGTTAATTGTTTTTGCAATGAGAAACTTTTTTTTTACTTTTTTTATTTTGTTTTATTGTATTTTGATGTCTCATAGAATCATTAGTTTTCATTTCTTCAATTCTAATTTTTTTTTTTGGCAAGGCAAATGGGGTTAAGTGGCTTGCCCAAGGCCACACAGCTAGGTAATTATTAAGTGTCTGAGACCAGATTTGAACCCAGGTGCTCCTGACTCCAAGGCTGGTGCTTTATCCACTATGCCACCTAGCTGCCCCTAATTCTAATTTTTAAGGAATTATTTTCTTCAGGGAGCTTTTGTACTTCCTTTTCTATTTAGCCAATTTTATTTTTAGGTGCTACTTTCCTTAGTAAAATTTTGTATATCTTTTCCCATGCTATTGACTTTTTATGATTCTCTTTCATTATTTTAATTTCTTTTTTCTAATTCTTTTTTCTACATCTCTAATTTGTTTTTTAAAATCCTTTTTTAATATTCCAGGAATTCTTTTTGGGTCTGGGAACAAATTACATTTTTCTTTGAGGTTTCCCATGTAGCCATTTTTATCACTATTGTCCTCCACTAAATTTATGCCTTGGATCCTCCCTATCACCATAGTAACCTTGTATAATCGATATTTTTTTTTAGCTTTTTTGATCATTTTTCCTGCTTTTTTTTGTGACTTAGTGTTTTTATGTCTTCCCAACTATTTGTGCTGGGACTCTGGGTCTTACTTTCAATGGACTTCAGGGTTTAGCTGCTTTCTTTCTCTAGAGCAGGGCTATCCAACCTTACTTTTAAGTTTTTATTGAAACAATAGACAATGTATTTCGATTTGTCATTTTAGTGAGAACTCAGCAGTAGCCTTATGATTTGCATGGGGGAGGTCAGTCCTCCCCACTGGCCTCCCTTGGGTGTGGGATTTAACAAGTGGCCTGCTCCAAGGCAAGGACCTTGCTGCAGGGTTGTATGATAACAGTCTGGTGGCTGACCTTGAAGAGAGAATCTTGTTTTTGGTCTGTTCCAGGGATTGGAGCCTGCAATGGGGTTGTTATGGAAACAGGGTATCTCTGCTGGGAGGCCTCAAGGGCAGGGTCTCTCTCCTGGACCACAGGGGCTACTGGTCAGCAATGGTGTCAAGGCCTGACTAATGGTTTGTGCTAGGTGTGGAGTTGCTAGGATGGGTCCTTGCTGGCTGCACAGACTGCTTGTCTAGGGGACTGCTGGCTTGCAGGGGGGCAGAGCCTCATGGATTACCCCAGGTTTGGAGCCTTGCTGCAGGCCCAGTGCTGGGGGGGTCAGGCTACTGCTGCCGCTCCTGCTGCTCTACTCCCTTCCACACCAGTGAGACAGATTTCTCCTGCCTTGGCTAGTAAGCTGTTTCCCTGCTCCTGGATCAATTTTCAGGTAACCTTCTAGTTGTTTGGAGAGGAATTTGAGAGACCTTCAGAGGGCTCCTTCTTTACTTCTCCATCTTGGCACTGGAATGCTGTAACACACTTAGAAGCAATCCAAATACAGAAGTTCAGAGTAGGAAATACCTTCACACCATCTACTGCAATTATACCTGAAAACAGCTGACAAGTGATCATATGGTCTGTCCTTTAAGCTGCTCCCACTAATGGCAGCCCATTCTACTTTACGACAGCTCAAACTATTAGGTAGTTTATTTCCTCCCCCGTAGATCTACTATAAAGAATGAAGCTTCAGGTCTCAAAAGAGGAGGCAATGGTGGGTTAGAGGAGGAAAGAGAATCAGCGGGAAATTCTGAGATCAGGAGGTTGAGTCTGGCCCATCATAAAATCTGGGCCTTTCTGGGCCCAATAGTTCATAATACTATGAATCAATTACCATTCAGACACACAGTGCCTAGAAAGGGTATCAGAGAGAAACCTAGACAATTGGTTCTGACACCAGCTCTTTCACTAACTAGAGCTGTGGCTGTGAACAAATCAAGAAACACCTGGGGTCCTCTTGGGATCTAGAAAGGCAACTCTGAGGTGCCTCCAGCTTTTCTCACTCTGACAATCTCAGCACTTTGCTCACTTCTCTTAGGTAACAAGAGCTATCCTGGCAGCCTAAACTTATTTCATTTTAAGTAAATTAATTCAAATAAAAGATGAAAATTATTCAATCCCACTGACTCATCATCACCTCACCGAAGCAAGGGACCTAAGAGAAAAACAGAAGAAGACTTGCAGAGTTAAAAAGACACTGATGGGTCAGGAAAGGCCACAACAATAGACCATAGTTCCACTGAAGAAGCTCAGGGTCAGTACATATATCTATTGGCTACTTTAATTGTATTACTTTCTTAGTGAGTATTAAGCTCTTTATGAAAAAAACTGTGTTTCCTACTTATCATGTACCCTTAAGCACCTAGTACACATCTATTCAACTTGTAGGCTCTAAAGCAAATAGTAAATATGCTAGCTAATATTTCTCTATCAATTGTTTGCAATACTCTGTAGCAAATATACTCATGGTATGATTTTCCAATCAATTTTTAAAAACTTAATAATTTAAACTTCTTACAAAATTGCCTAAATACAATGAAAAGAAAAATGGTCCTTACCAGTTTTATTTGCTCAGCAAGCTTGTCTTGGGAACTCTCTGGGGGCAAGCCCGCTGCATTCTGGTCTGGGGTCTGAATTGTTGGTGCTGTAGCTACAGCTAAAGCTGGAGGTTTGGATACAGCAGCTATCACAGATAAGGATTTGGTTTCTGGGGAAATTCTATCTGTCTGCAGAGGATATACAGAGGGTGGTGCTGTGCCTGAAGGAGCTGAGGGTGAAAGAGATGAGGGAGGCAGGGAATCCGCCAGAAGATGCTGAGGAGCCTGGACAAGATCCACAGATGGTCCCAGCAGCGAAACAGTCTGTCCAAGAAACATTTTGTTATTCACGAATATCAGAAGCTATATCAAAATCAGATAACATTTTAATACTTACATCCCAGTAGAAGTTGGAGACCAAGTATTCTCAAGTTATAAATATGACATTTAATTTCAAAAGTGTTCACAGTTAAAAACACTTGCTCTTTTGAAAGTGTACATAAAAGACATACATAGATGATCACTTAAGTTATCAAATATAACTTGAAAAACCCACACATTTAGCTAATAAAAATAATGTTTTCTGTGTGTCTGGAGTCAGTATTTCATTATTACATTATCATTTGTTAAAATAAAACCAAAATCATTGAATACCTGTTGCTGTATAGTAGCCTGAGAACGAGAGGCCTGTGCAGGTAGCTGTCCTTGCATCTGGACATGGAATGCTGGCGTGAGAGGATGGGGAAGCGGGGCCGGAAGCTGGCTGACTGGAGTGGCAGGGATGGGTATGTTGGGTAGCTGGGTCTTCACCAGAATTGAGGGCTGGAGTTGGGGCTGTGTTTCCATCATCTCCTGCTGAGGCTGCTGTGAGATCTGCAGGGTGGACGGGAGGGAGGTGCCCGGGATATTAACAGGCTGCAGTCGCCCAGGAAGCTGAGGTGGAGGAGTATGTAGACTTGCAGCATTCTGCACGGGAGGACCTTTGGATGGATCATACTGCTGTTGGTTTTGTTTCTGTCCAGTGAGCTGTACAGCTTGAGGAGTGGGAGGCATTCCGCCTGCAAACCCAGAAGACATCAAACAGCAATTTTAAAATGCTCAAGTTTAATGGAAATTCGTCTCAGAAAATATTAGATAGAAAAGAGAAAATACTTTAGGATTTTAATATATTGTACCCAATGCAGCCTGTCAAAACTATATTATATGAGCAAATCTTTTATTCTCTCTGGACCTCAGTTTCCCTAACTGTAAAATATTTGGCCTAGACAATTTCTAACATCCTCCTTCCAGCTCTAAAATGTACAAATAATCAACTAGAAATATCCCAAGAAACATTGCAAATCTTATTGCTCAGTTCCTCCAGTGAGTGACTTTTAAAAGTAGTCAATTTGAAATATATTTTACCTTATACAATACATAATTTATTTCCTATGAATGCTCAATTTATTTTTGAATTCCAAACTTCATCCCAAATAACATAATCACAGAATCTTAGAGATGGAGAAGAATCAGGTTTTCCAAACTCCAGCAAAATGTTGGAATAAAAATGTTGCTGATTGTTTCAGAACTTTGACATGTGGTCAGGTCCCCTTCTGATACCTCACTGGGTCATAAAGGTGTCACCTAGAATTTTCAAAAGCTATGACAGTGAAGCTCAACCTCTTCCTCAAGGATAATCTGGCATCAGACTCTGTATCTGATATTTGAGGATCAATCTAGCTAATTTCAGAGAAGCCTAACATCAGAAAGTTAGTTAAATAATAAATTCTTTTGGTACAGTAAGTCATAAAATTGTCTACTGAAGGAGGCATATAGGGGTTACAATCTGCTCTGCTAGAAGAAATATTCAGTGATAAAATCATAGATCTTTTGAAATACTGATTAGGTTAAATAGGTTGTTCCAAAGGTCTTAGTGCAGATTTTAATCTACTTAAAAGCTTAAAACCTGCACTTAGTCCCATGAAACATTCTGTATTTATATAGTAATTTATAGGCTCTGATTATATATTTCCAATGATGGGAAACTTATTATTTTACACAATACCCCATCCTGTCATTGAACTATTCTATTTTTTCTCACATTGAAACAATATCTGCTTTCTTTTAAATTTACACCAACAGGAATAATAGCAGTTTCTCCCTCTCCCCTTTTTGTGGCTAAATATGCCCTAGTTCATTCAATCATTCTGTAGGACAAGGTTTTTCTAGACCCCTCACCATTTTGCTAACTGATCTCTATCCACACAGATATTTTGATGCTTTTTAAAATGAGGTGTCTAGTATTATAAATTATTGTGCCAAATATAGAGAAACTATCTTTCTTGAAATAAAAACTACAGTTATCTTAATGCGACCCACAGATACATAAGATTTTTGTTTTTCCCTTTTATCGGCTGGTTGGTTAATCAAAGAAGACCAAGATGACATCACTTGGAGACAAATTATAGTGTGTCTGGCTTACTGCTCAGGCCAAGATAAGCTCAGAATGCTCCACCACAGTTTGGACACAAATAATCCATGTGAACACCTATTTATTCTAAACTTACATATCACATGTTTCCTTTGAGCTACTTCAATTCAGCTTTGTTCATAGAACACAGCACCCTCTCTGATGAGGGCATGCCATGCTGGGCAGTCCTGTGCCAGTGTCTTTTATGCTGCCCAATCAATTCTAAAGTTCTTAAGGGAGACCTTCATGGTGTCCCTATATTAGCAGCTACATTGGCCCATAGTGCCAATGAAATGAAAGTAATCTTTTTCAACAAATGAATCATTGCTTTAATTTCTCAATTCTGTTTTTGTGAAACTGATTCTTCAAATCCAAATGCAAGACTGTATACTTACTAATTTCTGTTAAGTTTTATCTTATTAACTTATTGCATCCTACTGAAATCTTACTAATGCTTCATTTTATTATTTAATGTCTTAAATATTCCTACCAGCTTTGTGACATGGTGCTGTTAGGGGACTGTTTTGTGTGGGAGCACTGTAAATTATCTTCGCCTGGTGTCCTTGAACACCAGAGTCTTGTTTTGCTAAGTGCCATGGGAGTGGATTAGAGACTGGAGAGGTACTTAAGCACTGGTGTTTTGGTAAATAAATGGAGCACTTGGAGATTTTGATGGAGTTGTCATCCTCGTCTCCCCCATCCCTCCAATACTCGCCTGAGGAAAACTGAGGGCGTCCAGAACTGGGACTCAACAATGTGCAAATTAATTAATAAGTATTCCTTCTACATTTTCATCCACATTAAGGAAAACATTAAGCAGAACAGGGGCTAAAAGTAGAGCTTCCAGAAACTTACCTACATTAATCAATACTCTATGACAAATGTATCTCCCTAAATTAGTACCCAGTTCTCCACCTTATTGGCTTGACCCAGGTATTAGAGTAATTGAAACTCCTATAAGTTTGTGCCTTTTTGTATTCATTGCTTTTTAAATCTGCTTTTCCTTCTATCTCTTCTGAATGTCTTTTTAAATCTGAACTCCCTAATTCTTACTATAGATATTTATCAAATGTATATCATATGCTAAATGTTGTGGGAATACCTAGATAATAGACTAAAAACTCATGATTCCACTTTCATTCAGTTAGAATCTAAACTTATTTTTTTTTATTTTTATTTTTTTAGATTTTTCAAGGCAATGGGATTAAATGGCTTGCCCAAGGCCACACGGCTAGGTAATTATTAAGTGTCTGAGGCTGGATTTGAACTCAGGTACTCCTGACTCCAAAGCCGGTGCTCTATCCACCCCCAGTTAGAATCTAAAAGGAGAAATGAAACATCACAGAAATAATTATAATACAAGGTATAATACAAAAATTGAATAAGAAGAATATAAAATGTTATTTAATAGTAATTGAGAAAAGGGAAAAAAATATTTTTATAGGATCAGGGAAGGTTCCTTGTGAAATAAGCCTTGAGAAGGAAGCTGGAGCTGGGAAAGGAAAGCAACTGAAACAGAAGAAATAGATTGGGGAAGAGGAGATAGTAGAGATAGAAATATAGTTGGAAAGTTGGGGGAATAGTAGTCTCCAGTGAAAATATACTCTGATCCAAACAAATTTAACAAATAAACATTATCAAACATTTAAATAATCGTGTTTACCTATATTATAAAAATTATTCTCAAAATTAGAGAAATAAAGCATTCCATCAAAATCATTTTATGAGATAAATATTGTCCTAATATCTAAATCAAGAAGAGACAAAGCAGAGAGTGGGAACTATAGACTAACTTCATTAATCAATATTGATAAAACATTTAAAATAAAATTTTAGCAAAGAAATCATGGCAATATATACTTTAAGAATTCATGACAACTATGTTGGAGTCATAGCAGAGAAACAAGAATGTTAACTCAGAAAAATAATTAGCATAATCATATAAACAATAAAAAAGATTCATCAATGATGCAATGTTGCAATAATAAAATGAGATATTCAACTGTTTAAAAAACTTTTAAAATATACTGAAAATTGGAGCAGCTAGGTGGCGCAGTGGATAGAACACCAGCCCTGGAGTCAGTAGTACCTGAGTTCAAATCTGCCTTCAGACACTTAATAATTACCTAGCCGTGTGGCCTTGGGCAAGCCACTTAACCCTATTGCCTTGTAAAAAAAAATCTAAAATAAAATAAAATAAAAAATATATACTGAAAATTTTCTAAAACCAAGAGCTAGCATATTTGCAATAGAAAAATACTAGGTTTCCCTTAGCATTTCTTTGCAGTAATAGGAAAGGTAGGGAAAGGCCAAAGTAGTAAGAAAAAATCCATTTGGAATAATTACGAAATGACTGATATATATGAAAACTGATCTATCTAGATAAATTTTAAATACCTCCTTATAAAGATTTAAATAACTGGAGATTCATTGTTCATAGTAAAGCTGCAATGATATAAGAAGAATGATGATACTAAATTAATATGGTGCTCTACTCATCAATTTCCTAAGGGAATGAAACAAAATAATAACAAATATTCGTTTGGAAGAACAAAAGTCTAGAATCTCAAGAAGAATAATGAGGAGAATGAAAAGGGGAAAAATAGGAATGAAGGTCACAAAGCATTGCTAAGCCTCAAATTATAATAATAAAGTAGTAATCACTAAAACTTATTGATGCTAGTTTTAAAAATAAAAAAGTAGGTCATTGGAAAAGGCCAGACAAATAAGTATACACATCAACATAATGTCAGATAAGGTTATATAAATATTAGAAGAGGAACATATTTGACAAGAAGTATTGGGAAAACTAAAAAAGTATGTTAGCAGAAATAGTCTTAAAACATATACTACCATAAGTTCCAAATTACCTCCATCAATCAATACTTCATAACTTATGATTGGTTCACCCAAATGAACCTACCTAAATTAAGTACCCAGTTCTCCACCTTTTGTCAGATTTATTTTGCTTTCAAAGTAAATACAAATGGTCACATAATTAAAAAAATTAGAAAATAATAGGAGAGGGTATCTAGGTGGTATAGTGGATAAAGCACCGGCCCTGGAGTCAGGAGTACCTGGGTTCAAATCCGGTCTCAGATACTTAATAATTACCTAGCCATGTGGCCTTGGGCAAGCCACTTAACCCCGTTTGCCTTGCAAAAAAAAAAAAAGCTAAAAAAAAGAAAATAATAGGAGATAACTTTCATAGCTTGATGCTAGTAGAACTAAACAATGAATAGAGCTCATCACAAAAGAGAAAACAGACAATTGTGATTACATAAAATTTTGAGAAATGCCTGAACAAAATCAATGCAGCTAGATTTTTTAATTGAATACAGAAAAAAAAATTTTTGCATTTAATATATCTGAAAAAGAACAGGAGTCATTTTCCAATAGATTAGTGAGCAAAGGATATGAGCAATTTTCAAATGAAGAATTATAAATTATCAATAACTATACAAAAAAGATTTCAAATCACTACTAAGATAAATTAAAACTAGGAAACTGAAAATAAAGATGGTGAAAGGCATAAATAGTCAACATTAAAGAGGTGATGAGAAGATAACAAAGATACTAATACACTGTCAGTGGAGCTATTAACTGCTCTAATTGGTCAAACAACTTGAAATCAAGTAAAAAAAATCATTCAACTGTTGATGTGCTTTAATATGTACTAGGCATATGCCACACAGAGATTGAAGACAGAAGGCAAGGACTCATAAAAATGTCCAAATGTCAATAGCAGCACTTTTCATAGCAATAAAAAGTGTAAGCAAAGTGTGTGCCCATCTATTAGAAAAAGACAATGTGGCATCTGTACCATTAGAAATGACAATAAAGGGACGTCAGAGAGACATGAAGACTTGTAGAAACTGATATAGAATAAATATGCAGAACCAAGAAAACATGCACAATAAACACAATAATCTAAGTGGAAAGAATACTAAAAGGAAACTAAATTCTGAGCAACTATAATGACCAGTATTGCTCAAAGAGGTAAGATAATGAAAAAGAATGTCTTCTCATAGAGAAGTAGACTATAATATACATTATCAGATGAAATTACTGGGTGGTTGATTTTGCTCAACTGTTTATCTTTGTTATATGAGAGGACGTGTATTTGGTAGGGAGGAGGACAAAGGTACAGTATCTAGAAATAACTGCAAAATGTAAAACGTAAAAATGTAAAAGATGTAAAAATGAACATCAACAAAATTTAGTTTTTTAAAAAAATAAAATTAGAACACAAAAAGAGTTAATAAGGGCCTTAAAGTAGTTGCTGAAGAAATTGAAAGAAGGGACAGGTTTAAAACACATTGAGACGTTTCAGAGGGTTTTAGAATAGGACTTAGCAAATGATTTGATGCTGGAAGAGAGAACTGGTCAAAAATGACTTGTAGCTTTTACTCTTCAGTGACTATAAGATGGTAGTACTATTAACATAAAGAGAGAAGCAAAGAGGAACTTTTCTTTTTGGTTGGGAGAGGAATGAGGAGTTCAGCTCAGATATCTTGAATTTGAGATAATTGATCTTTTCACTAAAGTATAATGGGAGTCATCTATTAAGGGTGAGAGGGGTAGGGATGTAGACAAGGGCTTGAAATCAGGCAGGCTTTGAAGAACCACTAAAGGGTAGCTTAACTGGAAGTCAACAGATGGCTAATAACTAAACTGAGAGAAATTTGCAGCTACACTGGTCTTCAGAGAATCACATTTCAGAGTTGGAAGATCCACGGTGGACATTTAGTCCAATTCACATGCAGATAATTCCTACTACATAATGGACATGATTGGATCATACAGCCTGAAGGTTTCAATGAGAAGGAACCCTCTAACTATAGAGGCAGCCTATTCCATTTCTAAGAGTTTTTTCATTGATAGGAAATTCTTCCTTAAACCTAAACTCAACATTTGCTGTTGTATAACTTATACTTATTCTCTTATTTCTTCTCCTTGAGATAAAATAAAACAAGTCTCATGCTCCAGCATTTCCAGTACTTCAAGACTGTTAAGACTCCAAACCTCACCCCACCTCTACCTTCCCAAACTGAATTCCCAAGTCTTCCTGTTTCCAGGTTCAATATTCTTTTTCCTGAACCAATACTTCTGGGAAATTAACTTGAGGCCCTTAACCATTTTGGCTACCTTCCTCCGGATCAAATGAGATAATATTTGTAAACTACTCAGTACACAGTGCCTAACACATCATAAATGTCCTAAATATTCATTCCCTTCCTTTCTTCCTTCTCCAGTTTGTGGATGCCCTTTCCCAACTCTGATGCCCAGAACTGAACACTGCACTACAGATGGATGCTCCATTCTGCCCCCTCACATTGTTAAATCACAATTACCTTGAGGTACACAAATACTCTCAGATCATTTTCAGTCAAACTGAAATTACAGTTTGTTTTCTCACTATGTATTAATGATAGCTGCCATTTATACAATAGAGTAAAGCTTCTAACATGTTCTGAACCTAGGATCTGAATCTGATAACCACTCTGCAAAGTAGGTGCTGAGATCCCCAGATTGTCGAAGTCTTGCCCAACAGGAAAACCCCTCTAAGTGCAGAGGCAGTATTTGAACCCAGACAGTCCTAATTTCAGTGCTCCAAGTCATTTATGCCATCGTCTCTACAGTAGAAGCAGCAGGGTTGCTCAGTGGATAGAACACTGTGACTAGAGATAGAATACTGTGACTGTACCTGAATTCAAATCCAGTTTGGATAGCTGTGTGGCCTGTTTACTAACTCTGTTTACCTTGGTTTCCTCAACTGTGAATGGGGAAAATAAATGTGCCTACCTTGCAGGATTGTGGTAAGGATTAAATAGGATATTTCTTTTTTTTTTTTTTGCAAGGCAGTGGGGTTAAGTAGCTTGCCCAAGGTCACACAGCTAGGTTAATTATTAAATGTCTGAGGCCAAATTTGAACTCAGGTCCTCCTGACTCCAGGGCTGGTGCTCTATGCACTGAGCCACCTAGCTGCCCCAAATATAGTATTTCTAAAGCAAAAGGTGTTATAGAAACACCTACAGAAATTTATGACTGTAGCATTAAAAGTCTTCAATTTTCATTCAAAGTCCATGCTTAGACTTTTCTTGAATTTTTTAAAAAATCTGCTACCACAAAGGGGGGGGAGGGGGGCAGAGCCAAGATGGTGACAGGAAAAGAGCCTCTCTCAGGCGCTCTCTCTCAAAACTTATAAAATAAGGACTCTAACTAAATTTTCAAGAGACAGAACCCACAGTGGGATCCAGTGAGGCAGTTCTCCAGTCCAAGGTAACCTGGAAAATAGCGGAAAGACTCCACTCCACGGGATTAGAGGGGTGGCCCGCCAGAGTGAAGGAGCTTCAGCCTTCCGGAGGCAGCCCCAGGGCACTGGGAGCCAAAGCTCAAGGCGGCAGGGCAGTTTCCCAACCTACACCCCAGGGAGCACCAGGCACAACTTGGAAGATCGGGGGGGGGGGGCCCTCTGCCAGAGCCAGCATGAAGCCCAGCCCTCAGGGAACTCAGACAAGCAGCATGGCCCTGCAGCCCAGACCTAGGAACCAAAAGCAGGCAGAGCCAGTAAGCAGGAGCCCCCAGGCAACTGGGCCTTGAGTGCTCAACTTACCAAAGGGAGGGGAGTGCAGAGAAACTTGAAGTCAGTCCTCTGTACCTGGAACAGGACTCTGGGGCTCTGACCACATTCAGATCCTGATCACAGTCTGGGCGCCCCCCCACCTCAGACCCCTGGCAGAGGGCACTTGTGGTCATTCACAGACCAAAAGGGAAGACAGAGTCTCACACACTGAGATCCTTGTGGGGGGGAGAAGGTATCCCAATAATATGCAAAAGCTCAGGAAGCACCCCAAGACCAGGCACAGCCTGGGGAAATGAGTAAACAGAGAAAAAAAGAGAAACATCATTGAGAAATATATTGTCTATGAACCCAAGAAGGATCAAAATATTCAATCTGAAGATGAGAAGTCCAAGCTCCTGCATCTAAAAACTCCAAGAAAAATGGAAATTGGGTACAGGCTATGGCAGAGCTCAAAAAAAAAAAGTTTGAAAATCAAGTGAGGGAGATAGAAGAAAAATTGGGAAAAGAAATGAGAGAGATGCAGTCAGCAGCTTAGTCAAGGAGATCCAAAAAAATGTTGAAGAAAATAGCATGTTAAGGGGCAGCTAGGTGGTGTAGTGGATAAAGCACCAGCCTTGGGGGTCAGGAGTACCTGGGTTCAAATCCAGTGTCAGACACTTAATAATTACCTAGCTGTGCAATCTTGGGTAAGTCACTTAACCCCATGCCTTGCAAAAAAAAAGAAAAAAGAAAAAAGAAAATAGCATATTAAAAACCAGCATAGGTCAAATGGATAAAACAGTTCAAAAAGTTATTGAGGAGAATAATGTTTTAAAAAGCAGGATTGCCAGATGGGAAAAAGAGATAAGAAAGCTCTCTGGGGAAAACAAATCCTTCAGATCTAGAATGTAGCTGAAGGAAGCAGCTGACTTTACGAGAAGTCAAGACACAATACCTCAAAAACCAAAAGAATGAAATTAGAAGAAAATGTGAAACATCCCATTAAAAAAGCAAGTGATCTGGACAACAGATTCAGGAAAGATAATTTAAAAATTATTGGGATACTTGAAAGTCATGATCAGGAAAAGAGCCTTGACCTCATTTTTAAAAAATTCCTACAGGAAAATTGCCCAGATATCCTAGAAGCAGAGGACAAAATAGAAACTAAGAGAATCCACTGATCTCCCCCAGAAAGAGATCCAAAAAACAACAACCTCCAGGAATATTATAGCCAAGTTCCAGAACCCCCAAGTCAAAGAGAAAAATATTACAAGCAGCCAGAAGGACACAGTTCAAATATCGTGAAGCTGCAGTCAGGATCACACAGGACTTAGCAGCAACTACATTAAAGGCTCACAGGGCTTGAAGCATAATATTCCAGAAGACAAAAGAGCTCAGAATGCAACTGAAAATCAACTACCCAGCAAAACTGAACATCCTCTTCCAGGGAAAAAGATGGACTTTCAATGAACCAGGAGAATTTCAAATGTTCCTGTTAAAATGGCCAGAATTGAACAGAAAGTCTGATCTTCAAATACAGGACACAGGTGAAGCATAGTGAGTGGAGGAGAAGGGTAAAATATGAGGGACTTAATGATGATGAACTGCATGTATTCCTGCATAGAAAAATAATACTGATAATACTCATAAGAAACTTCTCATTTAATAGAGCAGGTAGAAGGAGCTTTTACAGATGTAGCACAGGAGAGAGCTGAATTTGAAGATATAATATATTGTAAAAGAAATGTAATGGGAGTAAGAGAAAGGAGAGATGGAATAGGCTAAGATATTTCACGTAATAAGATTTTTTTTGGTTACAATGAGCTACTGCAATGATATGGAAGTGGGGAAGGCAAGAGGGAATGAGGGAAACTTCGTTTTCATCAGAGGTGGCTCAGAGAGGAAATAGCATATATACTCAATAGGGTATAGACACAATGGGGTATAGAGTAAGAAAGAGAGAAGGGGGACAGGGGGAAGGAGGGAGATGTGAGTGATGGAGGAGAGGGTGGACCATGAGGGAGAGTGGTCAGATATAAGACAAGGGGCTGGGATTGAATGGCCTGTCCGGGACCACAGGGCTGGATGGTTGCTGGGCCTTAGGGGTGGTATGTGGGCTCGGGGTCTCTTGGCCCCAGGGCCGGTGATCAATCTGCTGCACCACTCAGCTACCCTACAGCACATTTAAGAAGAGGGACAGAGTGAAAGGAGAAAGAAAATATAGTATATGGTAGTGGGGAAGTAAGAATGGAGGGAGTTGCGATCAGCAATGGCAACAGTGGAAAAATATGGAAGTAGCTTATGTGATGGACTTATCCTAAAGAATGTGATCCACCCACGACAGAGCTGGTGGTGTTAGAACACAGACTGAAGCGCATTTTTTATTATTATTACTTTTTGAGGGGGAGGGGTTTTGTGGGGCAGATGGGGTTGGGTGGCCTGCCTAGGGCCACACAGTTAGGTGATTGCTGAGTATCTGAGACTGGATTTGAACCCAGATGCTCCTGACTCCAGGGCCAGTGCTCTGTCCACTGCGCCACCTGGCTTGCCCCTATCATCATCATCATCATCATCATCATCATCATCATTTTATTTTATTTTGTTTTTGTTTTGTTTTGTTTTTATTTTTGCAAGGCAATGGGGTTAAGTGGCTTGCCCAAGGCCACACAGCTAGGTAATTATTATGTGTCTGAGGTCACATTTGAACCCAGGTACTCCTGACTCCAAGGCTAGTGCTCTATCCACTGTGCCACCTAGCCGCCTCTTTGTTTTTGTTTTTGCGGGACAATGGGGTTGGGGTCGCTTGCCCAAGGTCGTGCAGCTTAGTGATTGTTGGGTGTCGGGCCAGATTTGAGCTTGGGTGCTCCTAACTTCAGGGCCAGTGCTCCATCCACTGCACCACCTAGCTGCCATTATTATTTTTTTTTCCTTTTTCCTTTACTTTATTGCTCATGAAGGTCTATTTTTGGGGGGAGGGGTATTATGTTTACTCTTAAGCAAGAACATTTAGTAATGTATACAAAAAACATCATTTGCACAAAAATAAAATAAATATAATTTTTAAAACAGAGACAAAAGGAAAATAGGCCTTACCCTAAAAAAAAAAATCTGCTATTGTAGGTACATTCTAAATTCACAAAACCTACTTGCTAAAAGTAAATAACTTATGTGCATTATCAGTTATATTAAACTAAAGATGAATTATTTTAGTACATTGATAGGAAAAAAATAATAAAATTTCTTCTTAGACATAATTTATAAAAACCAGCCAGTAAATCAATTGCTATTTCCTTAATTCCTACCATGTGCTAAGAACACTCTTGACTTTTCTTCCAAAGCTCATCTGAGTTGGAAGGGACACAGTGGCCATTTAGTCCAATTCATATGCAGATAATTACAATTATATAAGACAGGTGATCGAATCATACAGTCTTGAGGGTTTCAATGAGGAGGAACCCACTACCACTGATTTAAAATGAGCACTTGTTACCATTTGCAAGTCTGTCCATATGCAAAGAAAGTCCATCACCCAACTCTACAAATAGAAATAACCTAAGTATTCACACATAAGAATCTATGTAGTCAACCAGAAATCCAAATTAGATTCCTAGACTCACCCACATCACCTGGCCTTTGGGGACAGATACCTTGGGCTGTTGGCATTAACTGCTGAAGAGGGACTCCTGAAGTCACAGCTGGATATGGAAAAGCCACCCCATGACAGCCCACATCGATCCGAGGTCTCTTAGGTGAATCTATAATATTTAAATTCCATTTGTGGCATCATATGAAAGTTGTAGATTCATTTTTACAAAGAAAACACTGTATTATAAGGTTTTTAATATAAATACCCAATATATATCATAGAACACATGTAACAAACCAAGGAGAGTACATTTCAAAGACAACATGTACTTTCAGTATCTAAAATGATTCATCAAGAATTTATTACCTCTAGTAAATGATATACCATTTCATTCACAACAAGAACAAGTCACATTTAATAAGTACTCAAACAAGAACCTTGAAACTATGCCTAGCAAAATCCTGAGAAGATAATACCAGAAGTACTGGATGATTTAAAAAGGTAACTTGCTTAAATTCTAGTTTACTGACACCCTGAAAGTTTTAAAAAAAAAACGTATATCTGTTCAACGTTCCATACCTGCTTGGATCACTGTTTGTTGTCGCTTAAGTGTTTCAAGTTCTAAAGTAGTCACAGTTCCAGGTACTGGTGAACCTGTGTGCATTTGCTATTAGAAAACAGAAATGTTAAAAGTTTTAGTATGCATTTAATTGATATCCCATTGAACTTAAATAACGCATCTCTCCACTAATCCAGGAAGTTCCTATAACCAAAAAAAAAAAAAGGTTAGAACCATACTGATGATGACAATAAATTTCTAAATAAAAGTCACTCTCCTTTATATAAGAAAACAAGCAAGCCTGATAATCTTTTTCAGCACATTTTTCATTGGCTAAAGAGAAAGTAAAATTGTTCTCCACAAGCTCCATCCAGGTGATGTCATATCCTGGCTCAAATATTGATTTTGAATGAATAATGAACAAGAGTAGATTCATTGGTGAAAATATCTGCATGTCAAAATAAAATTGGGTTCACTACTCCTGGGAAAAGCGATTATATGTGCTCAGCTAGAAAATGTTCCTGGTACCCTCCCAGGGCAAGCACAATATAACTCTATGGTACAAGTCAGAAGGGAGTTTAGGAAGACTGCATGGACCTTGCACATGTAAACAAAGTGTCAGTCATTATCAAAACTGTGGAAAGAAAAATCATGAAGTCCTAAAAGTTCCTGCATGCATAATCTAAAGGTGCTAGCTTTACAAGTTTCCCAAGCTTGATTTTTCTTTAAAGATCCAAGGAACAAGGGCCTGACCAGAGTAAGAACAAGAGAAAAGGACTTTCTCTTCCTCCCTCCTTCCTTTCTTCCTTTCTTTCCTTCTTTCTCCTTCCCTCCCCTCTTTCTCTCTTGCCCTTGAATAGCATGATAAAGTAAGCCTATGGTCCCTTTCTTAGGATCATGTTTTAAAATGCATAAAAACAGGATTACAAAGGAAATAAATTCTATTGAAACAGTTATTCAAATATTTTTTAAAGTCAATGTCACAGATACCAAGGTAAGAAGTCCTTTTCTAGAAGGAGTATATTGAAGCAATTTCAACTGTTATTGTTGCCTTCTTTGAGGTGAATTAGGAGCTGCACTGAAATCCTGACTTGGCTGTATATTCCCAGCCCTGTGACTATGGCACAGAAGCAAAACAGAGATCAATATGTTTCTTTAATGTTGTCTTTTGATAAATTTCTATCCCTTTCTGATGTTGAATTCTTTGACAGTACTAAGGTCTTTGGTAATAAGAATTTTCTTTCCAGGTCCCTTAGGAGCTGTGGTTCTGCAGTGGTTAGCTGCTGGGGTTAGCTGCTGAGGCTCCTCTACAAGGGACATCACCTAGCAGGATGGTTCAGGTCCTAGGTCAGAAACACTGCTCTTTCCAAGGCACTGGGGTCAGGTTCTCAGAGAGCCTCCATGAGCAGAGATGTTGGCCAAAGTGTGCTAGTTCTATTTGCCTGGCACATGCTACCTCCTATTTCTCCCTGAGGAGGCCTCACTGCTTCACTAGGTTGGCCCTTCTGCTCCATGCATGGCAGGTGGTTGACAGTTGGTGGGAATGACTGGCAATCCCTTCCCAGATGATTGCTGCAAGAGCCGCACTGGAAACAAGACAAGTGATCTAAAGTTGCTCCCCTTCCTGGGCTCTTGTACTCATCTGCTTGTTGGTGGTCATTGGTCAGCAGTTGCTGCTGATAGTGATGGTGAGCCCCTTCACAATCTTCAATGCAAGAACTGAGCTAGAAACAGGACAGGTGTTCTGGAGGGTGCTGCCACTCCCAAGACTCTTGGACTCACCACTTGAATATCTCCCTCTTCTGCATTCCATAAGCTGCCACTTCCATACTGTTCTCACTAAGTCCTTGTACATTCCCATCCTTTAGTCTCATCTATGCATATCTTCAACTCTAGACTTCTTTAAATAGCCATGTATCACCTAGACCTAGCAATGAAGCTGGAGATTTTGGAGGTATCATTTATGCTATTTAGATTACAAAAGCAGCATATTTGGTAGTAGGGCTGGGAAAAATTTAGTGGCAGGGAAGGACAATCAGAACAAGGGTAAGGAGGTGACAACAGCATCCTCTAGTGCCACAATTATTTCTTAAACAACTCATCAGTTGATCCCTCTAGGAGTAATAATGGAAATAAGGTTTGAACACATACATCAGGGATGGGGAAATTTTTAGTAGATGGAGAGCAGTGGCAAAGCATTCCAAAGTAGGTAAAGGAAGAAGCAAAACTTCAGAGGCCAAAATAGAGGCTGGGTAGCAATGTCAAATACACAGTAGGTGTTTCATAAATGCCTTTTGAATGAATTTATATGTTATAAGCATAATAAATAAGAGTTTTGGTGGAGGCAAAAAATTATGCCCAAGAGGAGCAGGAAGAAAGATGGAAAGAAAGGCTGTGAAACCAGGTTGTGGAAATCTGAATTGAATGCTAGACTACAGAGTCCAAACTTCATTTTAAGGAGAGAAGAGAGCCATTAAAGATGCTTCTTCATTCAGGGGCGGCTAGGTGGTACAGTGGATAGAGCACTGGCCCTGGAGTCAGGAGTACCTGAGCTCAAATCCAGCCTCAGATACTTGACAATTACCTAGCTTTGTGGCATTGGGCAAGCCACTTGATCCCATTGCCTTGCAAAAACCTAAAAAAAAATGCTTCATTCAATTCAATAAACATTTATTAAGACCTATTATATGCAAGGCAGGAGCTAGGTGCCAAGGATACAAAGAAAAAAAATTAATAATTGTAGCCTTCAAGGAGTGAGTAATTTACTGGAAAGAAATACAGCACACACAAAAATATAGGCAAGTCTCCCTATTTAAACACAAGGGTGCTGTTTTAGAAATGAGTGAACCCAATTGTGTTTGTTGTACTTAGTAAATCCTTTGAAAATTGAACAATAAAAAAATTCTTATAAAACATGGATCATCAAGGCAGGAAATGGAACAACTATGTAAATTTTAGTCCTAGGACAGGAGGACTGCATTTTCCTGAATCAATGATGTAAACTAAAAGACAAAGCAATCAGAAGCTATAATCATATATAACAAGGAACTGTTAGCAATTTTTGAAAACTTTTAAGACTGTTCTCTGAGAATTCACTAAAAACATATTAGTCTTCTATGAAACACTAAGAAAAATGTACAGGAAAAAATAATTATTAAGCTTGTTTTATCTTTTCATTCATATTTCATTTTCTGTTCTTGTAATAAAACATCAAATATTTCTAACCACAACTATTAAAAGAACTTGCTCCAGGAAAAAAAAGAATTTATAAGAAATATTTCTCTTAAAAGAACTATGTTCCTCAGTGCAAACAAAATCTACATTTACATTCAAGACAAACCACAACTGCACAAAAACCATAGAAGAATCAAAAGCATCGAGAAATAAACAACAACAAAAAAAAACAACACTCAAGGTGAAATTTAATGAAAGCAAGCCCCAAATCTGAGAATAGGATCACTTAAATTTCCTCACTTTTCAGAGGAGAGAAAAAATAATGTATTAAAATTCTGAAGTTTTAAAAAAACTTTCAAACATATATAAATGATTAATAACAAGGTATAGGTTCTTGAAAAATCAATTAATCTAGGAAATAGCAAATCGGGATGAATCTAAAATCCATCAAAAAGTACCTGAAATGGCTGCTGCGAGGACGCAAAAGCAGCAGAAACATTTGGAGGAAGCTGGGTTGCAATAGCAACAGGAGTCCCAGTCTGCCCATCCTTTCCTGTCACAACCTTTACCTGAGGGGAGAAATATTTGAAGGGGAAAGGGGAAAAGGGAAAACAATTTTTAAGTCGATCAACACTGTAAACTACTGCCTGCTAAACTGGTGGAACTTCAGTGAAGAGGGGACATGATTTTATCTTCACCAAAGGATACTTTTATTCCAACACAAATTACTTTAAGAATTTGTAGACAACAACAGTTTCTCAGAATGATCTTTTTTACCAAGAAAAGCCTGAACATTTAAGACACAAACCTAGCAATTGACTACCATGGATCCTAAAGCCTGGATATTAAAGTGATCTACTTTCCCTATAGGGAAGAAGGTCTTCAGGGTTTGCAAGTACTTAAAAAAGGAAAAAAGGGAAGGTAAACAAAAACTGTACAGAAGACAAACAAAGAAGGTAACATTAACATATTATGATTTCATTTTATCGCAGGATAAAATCAATGTCATAATAGCTAACATTTCTACAGGGCTTTCAGGTTTGCAAAGTACTTTACCCCCCAACAAAAAGTTTTGACAGTTAAGCTAATGAAAAAATCTTTCAAGAGAAACAAACCACTTCCCTGAGTGAGCCTAGTCAAACCTAATACTCAGTATAATTATATTAAACTGCTCTTAAGTCAAATGACATTTTACATCAAGGGTCCAGATACAGTTTGGGAGTCAGAGAAAAAAAAAATGAAGATGGCTAAGATGAATCGGAAAGAAAATCAGATTGATTTAGGAAATAACTTTCAAAAATCAATATGATTAATACAAACCATAACACAAAATGTATTATCTAGTAAGAAAAAATACTCAAAGAAAATAAAAAGGGGCGGCTAGGTGGCACAGTGGATAAAGCACCAGCCCTGGAGTCAGGAGGACCTGAGTTCAAATCCAGTCTCAGACATTTAATAGGTTACTAGCTGTGTGGCCTTGGGCAAGCCACTTAACCCGGTTTGCCTTGCAAAAAAAAAGAAAAAAGAAAAAGGGCTTGGAATCCTTTTTTAAATATCAACATATGAATTTTAAAATGACCACTCAATTCTCACTCTTTGACATACTAGTTAAATCTCTGAAAACCTAATTCATCTAAGACATTAATGACTCCCATTCCCAAGAGTAGTTTCGTGATGACGAGATAAGTAAATCTATGTTTTTGTTTAAGAGAAGGAAAAGAAACTGTAGATGAATAACTGTTCTACAGAAGGGATTGGGCTGTTTCAGGGAAACTGAAAGTTTAGGTGATTTGCACAGGTTCATAAAGCTAATGTGTGATATTGGCAACACTTGAATCCAAATCTGCCTAACTTCAAGACCAGGTAGCTAAGGTCACCAAAGGCAGATTGCGTTTAGGTTTTGATTTTTCAAAAGGGATTTCAGCAGTTTCCATGAGAGGAATTCTCACCACTGTAGGGAAGTTAATAGGGGAACTAATTTGGGGACAAGAAGGCCTTTGGACAGTGCCCTTCAAATCTCACCATGCAGTCAACCTCCTACCCCATTAACCAAAACACTAACCCTGCCCTGCTTGGTATTTTCAGTAAGGACCCTGTCATCTGATGATGTTTGTTCTTCATTCTGGAAGAAGACAGTGATATCAGGGAGGTGATGGCATGACAAGCATATGACTTGGGATAGCTAAAACTGAGTTCAAATCCCTGTTGTAATAATTATTTCTTCAAGGCTTCCATTTTCCCATTTATAACATTATTATAATGGCACTTGGACTACAATCTTGCACATGGGCATATAGAAAGTACTTTATCAACCTGAAAGCATCTCAGAAATGTAAAAAGACAGCTGCCACAGACAGCATTCCAATTCCCAGCTCTGCAGCTGTCTAACTCTAGGACATTGTGAAGAAGAAGACTAACTGGTGGTTGAGAGGCTGGTCTTCAAGGGTCACTTCTGCCAGGCAAACCATGGAACTTCTCAGGACCCCAGAAATCTTTACCCTAACAAAACTGCAAACCTGCTACAGTGAGTGATGATAAAGCTTCACTGGAGCTTCCAACAATAAAGTCATAATCATAAACACCATAGGTAAATTACCTAAATTTTCCCAGAGATTTTCTGGGAGTTTCCTTAACTTGAAGGGTCAGAAGAAGTCACCCCTGAAGCCTCTTTCATCTAAAATCCTACTTTTCCTTATAACTGTAGCATGTACTTAGCAAAAACCTGTTACAATGATGAAGCACTGAATGAAATTGCATTTTTAAGTAAATTTTTAAATTTAAATTGATGTGATATTTTATTCTTAAGATTAAAGACTATTTTCTGATATCAATACCACATGTACACACTCAAATAACTGAAGGCACATTTAGTTAATTTAAAAAAATATTTTACTCTAAATCAATTTATGGATATCAATTATTTCTAGCAGAATTTAACATAAAGGGATCATTCTTCAAATACACAAGAAGATAAAATGATCAAAGTTTTAAATTTACCATATTTTCAGTCAGCAATGTGGTGCAGTGAATAGAGCACTGATACACAGTCAGGAAGAACTGAGTTCAAATTTGACCTCAAACACTTACAAGCTAATTGAACTGGGCAAGTCGTCGCTTAACCCCATAGCTCCACAAAAAACAAAAACAAACAAACAAAAAAAGATTCTAATTCAGATTCCATATGATGAGTTTTTCTAAATGTAAAACCTTCAGAATTGTTAGAATTAGTTAAAATATCAGGATCTTGCCCACTGCAATTTTTATTCTAAGACTTTAACATTTTGTTACAGACAAATATAAAAGGATAAACTCCTGATTCATCATAGATTTAGGATTCTCAGTTTTGAACATTTATTTCTTGCTGCTGCTACCAAAATTCCTAGGACTACAAAGCCTTTTCATTGGTTGTTGCTTTTATCTACAACCAGTCATAAACCCAGGATACATCTTCCTTATTACAAGGGAGAGTAATCAGTGTTAAATGACATCAAAATGACATCAAAATTGGGATTTTCATTCTAATATAATTAGGGGAAAAAACCTGAAAGAATAATGGAGATAGGAGAGGTTTGGGAAAGAAAGCAAGACATCCAAAGCATTCTCCATCAAAAACAAATACAAAAGCACTTCTAGAGCTTATACCTTGAAAAGAGGAAGAGTACTAGTAACATATGTGGCATTTTCTAGTTTAAAATTTTTTTTCACTTAAATTTTCTAATAACTTGCACATCCTTAATATCAATTTCATTCAAAAGAAAATTACTGATATCCCATGAATATAGCAGTTTTTCAAAATTATATTTTTCAATGGAAAAATGACCAATGTATGCCACATACAACATATCCACTGTATAATAAAAACATGTCATTAAGTATTAGACTTCTTACCTCATCATTAATAACCTCAGATTGTTCCTCTTCTTCCTCTTCTTCAAAATCCAAATCATTCTGTCTAAGATATGCATGTAAGGGTCCATAAAGTTTCTTCTTAAAAGTTAAGAAATCCATCATATTCCCTTGAAGATGTTGCAAGAAAAATAATTCAATCAAATACTCCTTAAAGTTTTCTTTTAGAGCCTCCATCTCTCTGTAATGATGATCCAGGCATTGCTTTCTCATTTGAGCTGTTTCTTGAGATGCTGGTGGAATTTCTTCCAATTTTTTAGGTACTTTTTTCACTCCTATACTTCCCACAGGAGCGAGAGGAAGATTGGAAAGACCCTGTGGCACAGCGGCTCTAGAAGGGCTGGTTGGTCCAGGAGGTGGTGAAGTCATGCCAAAAGCAGAAGAGCCTCCAACTCCAGAGAGTAAGACGCCTGAAGGCCTCTCAAACCCCAATGGTCTATTCAGCTGTTGTCCTTGAAGTACTTGCTGCTGTTGGATCAGTTGTCCTTGAATAATACTGCTGATCTGGGGTGGCAAGCTAGTTGTTGCAATGTGACTGGGGCTAGTCAAAGGTTGCATACTGGCACCACTAGCAACTGGGCTCTGGGGTCCAAGATGATGAATGGTGCCGCCCGTCTGGGTGTGGGGCTGGGAAAGTCTGCGTTCACGAACGGTAATCGGACCCCCTGCATGCTGGAGTTGAACCTGTCCTCCCTGAGCAATCTGGGCAATGCCCGAGCCCTCCTGATATACAAAGTGTCCACCATTTGAAGGGCTCAAACTGATCTGTCTCACGAGGACACTAGCGTCCACGAAGCCTCCAGTGGGGCTGGAGCTGCAGATACCCAGTCCTGGGCCCGGAGTGCCCGCCCGCACGCTCTGCAAGGCCTGAACCGGCCCAGGGCTGGATTGGGTTGGGCTCTGAGACTGGACCTGCTGGGGTAATGGGGAGGTAACTTGGATGTAGGACGGGGAGCCATGCTCAAACCTCCTCTGCTGAGAATTAAACTGAAAACCTGGGGAAGTTGAGTTGGGGATTGGCAAAGGGGTGAGGGTGATCTGCTGGTTTCCTCCAACAACCGGTCCAACATTCTGCAGTGTAATATTGACATTCTGACCAGCCACTGGACTTCTGCTCATAAGCTGTTGGATTTGGTAACTGGGCGACTGCGGGGCAGACGGGCTTGCTGAAGGAGCAAATGGAGCTGCAGGGGACTGGGGCAGGTGGGAATGGGCTTGCTGCTCATCCCCCTCACTGCCTGTGAAGGACCAGGACTTCTGAAGTTGGGCATTCTGAGAACCGCTGCCATGGTGCATTATCACCTCCTCTTTAAAATAAATTCTAAACAAAATCAGAAAAAGAAAACTTAGCAAAAGAAAATATGGTTTCTAACTCTGTACAGCAGAAAGCTTCAAGAACTTCAAAAGTTTACCTTGTAATTCAAAATATAAGACCATATAAGATTTTCCCTGATTTTCTCTCAATTAAATCAACTACAAAGGTAATAAAATTCAGCAAAAGAAAAAATGGTTTCTAACCCTCTATAGCAGATCTCTTAAAGAACTTCAACATGTAAAATCAATAGATCTGTTTCCCTGATTTTATATCAAATAAACCAACTTCAATGATAAACACCACTTGCCAATAAAGATGACTTTAAGTCAAACTTTAAGGAAACTTTTATGCACTGCTGTGTCTCATTTCAGATGTCAAATACTCCACAGCAGACACATAATGAAGCTTTCTGACAGCCTATTCATTCCTCCTGCTGGCTGCCTGCTTTAGTCCTTTGCAGCTGGTGAGTGGATTTTAGTTGTATTTTACTTAGGAGATGAAGCCGAGTTCTCACTGGTAGAAGGGACTCTTGCTAGGCTCCTTAGAAGAAACTCCCTTCATGGATCATGCAGCTGTCATTTACAACCAAGATCCAACTCAATCCCATCTTCCTCAACAAGTCTTTCTCCATCTTCCCAGGGCCCTTTCTCTCTTGATTATTTCCTATTTATGCTGTCTTTGGCTTGTCTGCACATATTGTTTTGCACATGATCTTCCCCAACAGAATGGGAACTCTTTGTGGGCAGGAGCTGTCTTTTGCCTCTTTGTATCCCTAGTGCTCAGCACAGCGCCTGTACAAAGCAGGTGCTTCATAAATGCTTGTGACTAGCTGACTGGAGCCTGGAGACACAAAGAGTCTTCCAGTTTTCTAAAAATCTGACCCCAGTCCTAGATCTGTCTCTCTACTGCCAAATCAGAATACCTGTGCTCAAAACTGAGGATTCAAGGGCTGGGCTCTGTGAAGCAGCACGCTGTAGCTGGAAGAGTTCTAGATTTGGCATCAGTGGACCTGGATTCAAATCCTGACTGTGACCTGCTCACTTGGGGACTCTTCAGAAAGTCCCTTCCCCACTCAGTAGGAAGCCCATAAAAGAATGATTTCTGAGATCCTTTCCAGCCCAGAGTCATGAGCCTAGGAATGCCTACGACCCTTCATTATCTGATTATTTCTCATATCTTGTATGCACACAACTGCTCTCATAGTGCCACTCATGTAAGACTGGGAGTTCCTTGAGGGCAAGAGCCTTCTGATTGTGGTTGTAACCCCAGCACACAACAAGGGTCTAGCAGACCTTCATAAATGCTTGTTACCTGAATGACAGTCTATTTAAAAATACAACACATTTTATAAAACAAATTTACAACAAGCACTCATCACATGAATAGTGTGTGTGTGTGTATATACATTATATTTATTTATATATGTATATATATTCATACACACACACACACACACACACACAGTTTACAGTTTGGAATAGTTGGTGTGAATTAGAGCAGCATTCACTGCAGTAGATCATAAAGCAGATTGGTCTATTCAGCCCAAGTTCAAGCATGGAGGCAGCCTCCCCACAGTCAGAACTCAGCTATTCTTGAGTCTCAGAGGTTGGCAGGCAAAGAAAATTAAACTCCCCTCACTGAAACACCCAGGAGGCCACCAAAAGGACAGTTCATGATTCACCTTATTTTTTCCTTCAGAGTATATGATATAAATAGACTGAAATGTTTTCAAGTTAGAACAACTTCCAAAATAAACCTTTCCATATCAAGCAAACTATATCACATAAAGTAACTCATTTGCAAGCAGATTTGACACTATATTTTATCAGCTGGTGATATACAAAGCACTCTAATTACTTATAAGAGGGTAAGAATATCATAAATTTAAATATGAAAATCAAATTTTGATATTACACTTATTATGAACAAAGGCAGATGATGAGCACTCTTATCCTGTCATATATATGTGTATATATATATTCAAATTCCATTGTGCATATTATCAAATTGTGTTACAAATATAACTTTAAAAGGGTATTACCTGATATTTAGCCCTGTGTTTTGCTTCCCTCCTTCCTCCAATACCTTGAAAAGAAAAATGAAAATATTTCAAATTTTAGTATTCAAGTAAGCAATCAACTGGTCATGCCAATGGCCAGGAACACAAAGATAAATATGAAACAGACTGCTCTAAAGGTTACATTCCATTGAGACTACAGGGGAAGGAAGGGAGGGAGGGAAAGGAGAAGGGTGGGATAGTAAAGCATTGAAGGAAGGGAGGAGGGAGGTGGGAGGAGAAAAGAGGAAAGGAGGGAGAAGGAAGGGAGAAAGAAAGCAGGGAAAGGAAGGAGGGGAAGGAAGAAGAAAAAGAGAGAAGGAAGAGAAGAATGGAAGAGGGAGGAAGGTAGAGAGAGGGAAAGAAGGGGCAGTCAAGGAAAGAAGGGACAGTCAAAGAAAGACAGAAACAAAGGAAAGAGGGAGGGAGGGGAAGAGAAAAGGAGAGAGAAAAGAGAAAAGGACTGGAAAGAGAAAAGAATAGAAAAAAAAGGGACAGAGTCAAGGTGGTGAAAGGAGAAGTACATTTTTGCTTTGGTTCCTCCACAATGACCCAGAAAGCACACCAGAGTGAATTCTATTTGGAAAAGCCAAGAAAAAGTCACAGTGAATCCTTTTTCCAACTCAGAATAGTTTAGGCAGATAGAGAGGTCTGCAGACAGGAGAGTGGGGACTGGCCAGGAACACAGCAGTAGTGTGGCCACAGGGAGCAAGCACAGGGCTGAATCAGTGGCAACCCCAGTGGGAAGCAGTCCCAGCACCCAGGGTTAGTAAGGGCACTGAATACCAGGGCAGAAAGAGATGCCAGGGGATTCCTCTACTAGACTCCTGGAGCACAAACAGGTACCACAGGACAGCTTCATTACCCAGAGGAGCGGTCTCAAGGAAGCAGTCCTAGTTCTAAGAATAAGAACAGAATGGGGCCTCAGTTCTAAACCTTTAGGCCTGCACAGATGTCTGCAATGGGAGAAAACAGAAAAGACAACCAAAACCAACTGGTTTCCCCAAAGGAGGAATGAGCAGTTCCTTGACTTTGAATGCAGAACTTTCCAGTGAGATAACAATGAGTGAGTCCAGAGACAGTCTATGGAAATTCAACTATACACAAGCCAACAGATCCAAATCAGGGTCAGAAATTTGCAGAGCTAAAATCGAGGCAGTGAACAGACTTCTCAGATCACCAAAAATTTAACAGGCTCCCAGTCTGAACTGTGAAAATAATACAGAAGTTAAGGTTAGAAAACCCAACCACTCCACATCCCCACCATCAGAGGTGAGCAGATTCTAACCTAACATAAAATCCAAAGTTAAAAAGTAGGCTGGAAAAATGAACCAAAAAACAAACAAAAAAAAGAACCTAACTATAGAAAGCTACTATGGTTAGGGGGAAATTCAAGATACATATACAGAAGATAATGACTCAGAAACATCTAAAAACAAAAAACTCAATGTAAAAATGCAAACTAAATAAAAGCCCAACAAGAATTCCCGGAACAGTTAAAGATTTGTTTTAAAAAAAAAAAGAAAAAAATCTTAAAAATTAAATAAGAGCAGTAGATGATAAACTGGGAAAAGAAGTTCAAATTATGTAAGAAAACTATGACAAGGGGCAGCTAGGTGGCGCAGTGAATGGAGCACCAGACCTCAGACACTTAATAATTACCTAGTCTTGTAGCCTTGGGCAAGCCACTTAACCCCACTGCCTTGAAAAATCTAAAACAAAAAACAAAAAAAAAAAAAAACTATGACAAACTAACAGAATGCCTTCGGGGGGGAGGGGAGGGAAGCAAGAATGGGGGGAAAATTGTAAAACTCAAACTAAATAAAATCTTTCTTAAAAAACTATGACAAGAAAATTAGTAACTTGGACAAGAAATACTAATAAAAAATCATTACTTAAAAATCAGGAATTAATCAAATTCTAATGAAAATAATCCCTTAAAAATTAGAATTGGCCAAATGGAAGTTAATGACTACAAGAAACATCAACAAACAATAAAACACAGGGGGCAGCTTGGTGGCAGAGTGGATAGAGTTCTGGCCCTGGAGTCAGGAACACCTGAGTTCAAATCTTGCCTCAGTCACTTAATAATTACCTAGCTGTGTGACCTTGGGCAAGTCACTTAACCCCATTGCCTTAAATAAATTTTTTAAAATTCTTTAAAAAATAAACAATATGTAGTAAGTCTTAATAAATGACTTTTTTCATTAAAAAATAATAAACAATAAAATAAAAAACTTTTAAAAAAACAAGAAAATTTGTAAGATCTTAAAGAGAAAAAAAGCTGATCAGGAAAATAAATCAAGGAGGGATGATTTAAGAATCACTGGACTGCCTGAAAGTCATTAACAAGAAAAGAGTCAAGATATCATATTTCAAAATATTATAAAGAAAAAGTTTCAGATATCTTAGAACCAGAAAGCAAAGTAGAAATTGAAATAATTTACTGATCAAGGCAGCTAAATGGCACAATGGGATAGATCACCCGTGCTAGAATCAGAAGGACCCAAGTTCAAATCCAACCTCAGACACTTAATACTCATTTTGCTGTGTGAACTTGGACAAGTCACTTGACCCTATTGCCTTGCAAAAACCAAAAACCTAAAAACCAAAATATATATATATAATAATAATAATCTACTGATCAACTCCTGAAAGAAAATCCAAATGACAACTCTTGGGACTATCTGAGCCAAAATCCAGGCTTCTACATTAAGCAGAAAATATTGCAAGTAGCCAGAAAAAAAAAATTTGGAAATCAAAAGTGACATAGGATCACACAAGATTTAGCAGTTACCATGATAAAGGAATGAAAGATACAGAATATGATACTACAGATAGCAAAGGAGCAAAAATTACAACCAAAAATAGCCTACAAAGCAAAACTGAATATAAATCCTAATGGGGGGGGGGGAAGGTGGAGGAATCAAATAAATGATTTTCAAGGATTTTTTTCCCCTTTGATTTTTTGCAAGACAATGGGCTTAAGTGACTTGCCCAAGGTTACACAGCTAGGTAATTATTATGTATCTGAGGATGGATTTGAATTCAGATCTTCCTGACTCAGTGCTCCATCCACTGCACCACCTAACTGCCTCCCAGGATTTTCAAGGATTCTTAAGGAAAAGACTAGAGCAGAATAGAAAATTTTAAATTCAAACACAAGACTCAAGTGAAGCAGGAAAAAAAAAGGAAGCACAAAAAAAAATGAAGCATAAAAAAAAAGAAATCATAAGGATTCTAAACAAGGTTGAACTGTTTACATTCCAATGAGGAAGATGATATGCATAATTCCTCAGAACTTGACCTTCACTAGAATAGAGAGACTCCTTAGACAGACAGTGTAATATAATTATATTATGTTGGGATGACCTCAAAAGAAAAATGGATGGATGAGAAAGGAATGCAATAAGAGAGCAGGGAATGCAGAGAAAGAATGAAGAAAATTATCTCACATAAATGAAATATGCAAGGAAGAGTATATGTAATGGAGGGGAGAATTTGGGGAGGGCAATAGTTGAGCTTCAGTCTCCTCTAAACTGGTTCAAAAATGGAAAAATAAAAATACACACAGGTAAGTTACACAAATTAATGTTTCCTAACAGGGAAATAGAAAGTAAAGGGATTAATAGAAAAAGAGAATAGGGGATAAATGGGAAGGCAGATTAAGAGAGGCAGTAATTAGAAGCAAAACTTTTTCTTGAGGGAAAAGGTTAAAAAAAAGTATAAGTAAAATAACAGAGGGTATAAAGAAATATAGTTAATAATCTCAACTGTGAAATTGAATAGGATGAACTCATCCATAAAACAGGAGAGAATAATAAATGGATAAGAAACCAGAATCCTACAAGGATTTTTTTATAGAAACACAATAGAAATACATTCACATGGAGTGAAAATAAGAGGCTGGAATAGAACTTATGTTTCAGGTGAAAGAAAAAAAAAGACAAGCATAGTAATTATTATCTCAAAGTAAGTGCAAAACAGATCTAATTAAAAGCTAATAGGAAACACTACATTTTGCTAAAAAGTACCACAGATAATGAATTAATAAAAATACTGAACATAATTATACATAATGATATAGCCACCAAGTTCTTGAAAGAAAAGTTAAATAAGTTATAGAAGGAAACAGAAAATAAAACTATTCTAAAAAAGGATCTCAATTTACCACTCTCAGTTCAAAATAAATTTAACCATAAAATTAACAAGGAAAAAAATAAAGAGATGAATAAAATCTTAGAAAAGTTAGAAATGAAGAGCTTTGGAAAAAATTGAGTGGGACAGAAAGGAACATTATTTCTTAGTTCTGCATGGCACCTTTACAAAACTAATCATGTATTATTAAGGCACTAAAAATCATAAACAAATGCAGAAAAGCAGAAATAGTAAGTGTTCCTTTTTCTGATAATGCAATAAAAATTTGCATTCAATAATGGGTCTTTTATTAAAAACTGAAAATCAAGGGGTTAACTAGGTGATGCAGTGGATAGAGCACTGGCCCTGGAGTCAAGAGGGCCAGAGTTAAAATCCAATGTCAGACACTTAATAAATTGCCTAGTTGTGTGACCTTGGGCAAGTCACTTAATCCCACTGCCTTAAATAAATAAAAAATTGAAAATCAAATAATTTAATCTTAAAAAATGAGTGGATTAAAAAACAAATCATTGAAAGAATCAGTAATTTCATTAAAGAACAATGAGACGATCTAAAATATGTGTAATGAAGCCAAAACAGTATTTAGGGGAAAATGTATATATCTAAATGCTAAATCAATAAAATAGAGAATGAGTTCAACAAATTGGGTATGTAATTAAAAGACTAGAAAAAGAATAAATTTTAATTCTACAATTAAACACCAAAATAGAAATAGAGAAAATCACATTAGATATTAATAAAAATTTATCATTAAAAAATGAAACAATGTATAAATAAAAGTCAGAACTGGTTTTAAAAAAACAATACAGTACTCATTGGCTATTTTGCTTTTGGAAAGGAAAAAACACCAAATTACCAATATAAAAAAAATGGTAAATTCACAACCAATGAAGATGAAATAAAAGCAATTGTTAAGAACTATTTTGCCTAAGTAGATACCAATAGAACTATCTAAATAAAATGGATGAATATTTGCAAAAATATAAATTTTACAGATTAACAGAATATAAAATAGAATATTTTAAATTATTCTCTCTTAGAAAAAGAAATTTAACAAGCTATAAATGAGCTGAGAAAAAAATAAAAACCTAGGACCAGATGCATTTACATGTGAATTCTACCAAATATTTAAAAAAACAATTAATTCTAATACTACATAAATTATTTTTAAAAATAAGTAAAGAAACCCCCCCCCAACATTCCTTCTATGATACAAAAATGTTCTAGACATCCAAACCGGGTAACATCAAAACAAGGAAAACCATAGATCAATTTCCCTGGTGAATATTGGTGCAAAAAAAATTCAAATAAGTACTAGCAAAGACATTACAGCAAAATATCACAGGGATTATACACTATGGCCAGACTGGATTTATACCAGAAATACAGAAATTATTCAGTATAGAAAAATTATGAGCATAACTGACCATATCAATAACAACAAAAATTACGTGATTGTTTCAATAAATACAGAAAATACAACAACCATTCCTATTTTTAAAAAAAGCACTAGATTTTTGGGTTTGGGTTTTTTTTTTTGTTTTTTGGGTTTGTTTACAAGGCAATGGGGTTAAGTGGCTTGCCCAAGACCACACAGCTAGGTAATTATTAAGTGTCTGAGGATGGATTTGAGCTCAGGTAATCCTGCCTCCAAGGCCAGTGCTCTATCCACTGCGTAACTTAGCCTCCCCTAAAAAAAGTACTAGAAAGACACAGGAAGAAATGGAGTTTTCCTTAAAATTATAAGGAGTATCTATCTAAAATCAAAAGCAAACATTTGTAATGGGGATGGACTAGAAACTTTTCTAATAAGATCAGGGATGAAGTAATGATGCTTACTACCATAATTACTATTCAATATTATTTAAAATATTAGCAATTACAGTAAGACAAGAAAAGGAAATTGAAGGAATAATCATAAGCAAAGAAACAAAACAACCATTTGTTTTAGATGACATAATGATTTTTATAGAACCCTAGAGAGTTGACTTAAAAACTAACTGGAATAATTAACAACTTCAGCAAAGATCAACTACTGAAATGGAAACTAAGATAGTTGACTGGGTCTCTCTCAGGAACAAAGAAAACAAGAGTGGCTAAGGTATATGAGTAGAATCTAAGATGTGCACAGAGTAACCTACAGGACCCAGCTCAGCTACTTGCAACAATTCCAGGAAAGCTCTAGAAAGATACCTTTTGGGGATGGATGACTTCAGAAAGCATGTCAAAAATCTTCGAGTGAAATGGTATCAACACAATATATTGGGCCTTCTAAGTTGCCCATTGTAGCAGTACTATAGAAAACTGGAAATATGCATGTGTGTTAACTATCAGATTCTGAAAAGAGAACAAAAGGTTCTAGATGTCCTTGACTGTGTGATGGCAGTTATTGGTTTTCTGATTGGATCTGAGTAGTGACCATTATCAGATTCCTGTGACAGAAGAAGATAAAGAAAAGACTGCTATCGTTAGTCCAGCTAAATTTTAACAATTCAAATGTATGCCTCAAGAAATCTGTGGGGCTCTAGTCACCTTCAAAAAGAATGAAACTGTAATATGAATTATTTTCAAGTGTGGGTACATCTTTAGATGACATCAGTATTTTTGAGAAGACCCTCGAAGTACATGAAGGTAGAATGATGAAAGGGTTGAATCAGCCAGAGGAAAATGGCCTGAAGCTTTCAGTTGACAAATGGTGTTTTTTTAGAGCCTCTGTCAAGTATGTGGGTCAGATGAAATCACAAGATGGTATGAGCACTGACCCAGAAAGGATAGAAGTGCACCTAGCTTGGCCAAAATCCTTTGAGATCTGAAAGTGTTCCTTCAACATGGTTACTATCAAAGCTGGGGCAGCCAGGTGGTGCAGTGCATGAGTCAGGAGTACCTGAAGTCAAATCTGGCCTCAGACACTTAACAATTACTTAGCTGTGTGGCCTTGGGCAAGCCACTTAACCCCTTTCCCTTGCAAAAAAAAAAAAAACAAGAAAAAAACATTATGCTGCTCTTATTAAATCACTGACTGACCTCACTCATGCATGTATGATTGAAAAGATCCTGGAAGAAACACAAAGTTGCTTTGAAGTCAACAAACCCCTCTAGGAAACCTCTGGTCTGACAGGCATGAAGAAACTTAGAGAGTTCATCAATTATTGGACCCATAAACAAGTGCTGGCCTATGTTGATCCAAGCAAGTTTCCTGTCTTACATACAGATGTCAGCTTAGAAGGCTGGGGAATAGTGCTGTAGAAACAAAGTGATGATCACATAGAATTAGCCGCATTTATTAAGACAAGTTTGAATGGCACTGAGACCTCTGATTCCATCCAAAAATTGATGTCTCAGCTTTCAAGTGGGCTATCAAAGATATTTAAAGACTATCTGTATGGAGCAAAATTCCAAATATGGACTGACAATAATTCACTGATTATTTTTTGACCAATGCTAAATTGGATGCTGTTTTCCAGAGATGGGCAGTGGCACTACTTCTGAATTTAGCATTCAATGCTGACCAGGAAAAACCAGGGTGAATGTAGATGCATTGTCCAAAAGACCACTGGAAATCACAGTTGTGGTAATAACTGAAGATGGAGTGGAAGCTCTAAGTAATAATCTAAAAACTGCATTGAAGCAGATAGTGGCACAGTTGAAAGTTTGACTTCCACTAGCCAACATGGGGGCAGCATGAGGGAATCTATGAACCAGCCTTCTTGATCTCATGTCTGTAGATGATAATGCAAAGAGTAGACATGAAGTTGTTCAAGCTAAAAAAGAGAAGTACCAGTCTCCTGAAAACACCTTATTATGGAGAAGTTGGCAGGCACTGGAACTGGGCAACAGAGTCATTCTGGTCTCTAACAGATCACTTATGTGATACCAAGAAGCAGCTGAATAAAATCTCTGTATTATGATTTTGATCATATGGGTCAAGAAAGTAGTCTTATGCCATCATATTTTACTGGCTCATGATGACCACGAATGGCTTGCACCTATTGTGTACAAAAAAGGGTACTACCAGAACTCGGAGAACATAAATACTAGCAAACCTTGGAAACTTGTCTGCACTGATTTCCCATTTGTGGAAGAACATGCCACATATTGATGAGAGCAGATCACTTCACTAGATATACTTGAGCATCTACAGGCAGGAACCAGAAACCCTCTGTAAGTTGCTAAAGTACTGAGGAACAGATCATTCTCATGCTACCAGGACCCCAAAGTGATAACAGCTCTGGTACTGTGCTCTGAGGAATACATTAGGAACAGTGAAATCAGAAGGGAAATCTTAGGGCTCTCAGCAGGTGACTTTCTCATGGTACCATTCCACCTGGTATAATACCAGTGACTTTGTAACCCACTTGTGACTGTTTAGGTAAGATTCATGTTTACCTATTGACTTGTATTTTGAGAGGGAAATGCAAATGTTCATGACCAATATGTTTATTGAGAAATGAAAGAATGCATGAGTTGTATGGAGAATATCACATCATAAGATGAAACTGTGCTTAGTGACATCTTCATTCTAGAAGAATACTAAAAGAAATAAATGGTTCATTGCCAGGCCCTTTGACAAGGTGAGAGTCCTTTTAAAACAGAAAGCACTTAGTTGTGGAGAGGGAAGACAGTTTGCATGTTGACAATGTAGTCCCCGAGATTAGTGGGGTCCAGTCAAGATCATTTATCATAATCACCTATTACCAAATGGTGAGTTAGTGGGCCTCTTCATTTCCCATCTGGCTTCTCCAACATACCCCAAAAACCTTGTCTTTTTGCAAGAACCTATCAGCCACACAAATCACAGGTCAGCAGTTTCTGCCCCTGGGACCCCTCCCTCCCTCCTTCTGATTGGAGGGAGACCTCTCCTCCCACAGCCTCATTTATAAGCCCGGGTCTGTCATCTCTTTATTTGCCACGTGGCTTTCCCAGTATGATGGGAAAATTTTCTTTTCTCCCCTATAGTTTTTTTTGTGTTGGCTTAGATTGTGAGTTCCTTAAGAAAAAAAGATTGTTGGGTTTTTTTTGATCCCCAGCAATATGTTTATGACTCCTGGATGGGCAGGAGGGGGCTGAGAGAAACCTTAAAGCTGCCCTCTAGCCTCCTCGGGACCAGACAACTCCCTCAGAACAGGAGCACTACTAGCCAACCTGAACTCCTTACAAGGTCTTAGTTAGGTAGATAAGACTATCATCCTAATGAGGATTAGGATCATCTCTTACCATCCACTAGTACATGTAGAGGTCAGCAGTTACCCACTGACCTAACTGATGTCCCAAGTGAAACAGATTAGATGGTGATCTATGTAATCAGATGAGAACTCTAGTCCTAAACATGATGAATATAATTAAATGTTCCTAAAAGTAGGTATTGTTCAGGTATCCCTCTGTTGATTCTATTTCCATGTTGTGTTCTTTTTTTATATTGACATTGTACCTGTTTTACGGCTCCGTTAGTCTATAAACCTTGCGTAATTGTCTGACTGGTCCATCATGTGGTTTAGCAGGTCTATCACTGTTAAGATTTGTTTATGGCCATGTGCTAGCTTCTGTGACCTGTGCATATGACAAGTGTCATGCATGTGACTTATGTCTGTGATCAGCAAAACAAATTGCCAAGTGACACTCCACACTGTACTGTGTCTCCTGTGGACTGTTACTATCTTTTTACTGTACAGGGTGCTTTAAGGTTACTTCCCTGGATGTTGCTTAATGACTTTGTGTGTATGTGTGTGTATAGATATAGATATATAGATATCATAAATATAACAGAGTATATAACCTCTTTTGTATATTTAAATATATTGGTGAAAATTGGTATAAAGCACAGGTTATCAACTTGACTGAAGGCAAGGGTTTTTTGCCCAGTGCAAAACTGGGGGTCTTTTAAGGATCTCTTTGGAGAAAGAGAAATGAGAACAAGGAGAAAAGAGGGAGGTACTGCCCAAACCCATCAGCCTCCAAACTGCACATACACAAAACAGCAGGGTGAGTGTATAAAGGGCGCAACATCTTTAGTCCCCCTCTCCAAACCCAAGCCTCCACTGCAGACCACGAGAGACAAAAATGATGGTGTTTATGGAGTTTTTTTTTTTTATTTATTGTGAGGGTTCATCAGCCAGCTGGAGCACTAAGATGAAAGAGCACTAAGATATCCTTACTCCAACTCTTAATTTGAGCAGTGTATTGTATCAGCCACCTATTTCTGTGTCCTTTTATTTTTATTCTGTCAAAGGCTACATTTGATAGCTCTAATTCTATTTCTCCAGGAGTCAGAGAGGAGACCATATCCTTTCTGGAAAGACCTGCATGAACTGATACTGAGGAAAGTGAACAAAACCAGAACATTGTACATGTTAACAGCAACATTTTGTGATGATCAGTTACGATGGACTTAGCTCCTCTTGGCAGTTGTTTTTTTTTTTTCCCTTTACTTTTGACTCTTCTTTCACAACATGACTAACAGGGAAATATGTTAAACATGATTGTACCTATATCAGATTATTCACTATCAGAAGGAAGGTAGGAAGGTAGGCAGGGAAATGTGGAACTCAAAAGTTGACAAAAAGATGAATGTTGAAAACTAGGCTTCCATATAATTGGAAAAAATAAAATAGAACAAAAGAAAATCCAAAAAGAAAAAAGAAATCAGGCTGGAAAGGTAAGTCAGAGCCAGAATTTCAGAGGGCCTTATATATGCCAGTATGAGAAATTTACATTTTGTTCTCTGGGAAATAAATAGTAAATGGGAATTTTTTTGAGCAGAGAAGTGACATGGTCAAACCTAATCCCTAGTCTTTCAATGGAAGTGCAAAGTATTGTTTATGGAGAAATAAGACTGGAGGTAAGGAAACACATTAAGTAGGAAGCTATCACAACTGTTGGGGGATGAAATCCTTGCACTACCATGCTAAATGTGTGCAATGAGAAGGGATATAAAGTATGCTATGGAGAGAGACAAGCTCTGACAACTTATTGGATGGAGGGAGATGAGAGAAGCTACTCACTTATCCTCTTCTGTAAAATGAAGAGATTAGATTAGATTTTGATTCCTCATATTATCTTGAAGCTCTAAATCTATGACCCTATGAAAGGGTCCTGTAGAACCAAAAGAATAAGCACAAAGGCTTCAAATAAATGGAAAAAATATAGTATAAAATGTCTAAACCCAGATTGAATGAAATATCAGATTATGGAAGTAATCCAAGTTCCAAAGTCCAAGAGTATAGGAATCTTTTTTCAAAGAGCTCAATCTGGAGCGGCACTCTCAAGAGAAGGGAAATCCACTTGCTTCAGTCCCTTTGAGATTCTTTGTCTTCCAGTTTTAAGAGAGATGAACAACGCCAACTCTACTTGTGGTTACCAAAAGAAAAAAAAAGTCTCTGGGAAGTAACCTACATGTAGAATTATGTCACCCATTCCCAGATTGCTACACTAGAGTTCAGGGGAACTTCCCTTTGGATGAGAGCTGGGATCCTTTCTTGTCTAAGGGAGTTACTTCAATACCATGAGCTCCTTTAATCTGTGTTGTCTGAGATGTGTACTCAATTTCATACATTCTGTGATTTGTTTTGCTATGAACTTAAATGAGTTTCCTTGCTATTTACTATGTGTATTCATTATGGAACTGGCATTTGATGGGAAAATAGCGAAATCCTGAATACAAAGCTTGGGAGTCCTCTGCTCCCCATTAAGAAGTAGTGATCAAAAGTTTAGCCTGAGCCTGAAAACCATATGCCCTCAATGAACAACATTTAAAGGAGGAGATTAAGAATTCTAGTTTCATGCCCTCTCTCTCTCTAAAGAGAGAAGAGTCAGCTTCTGGCAGTCTCCCTTGGAGAACAATGGGAGGAGAAAAACAGAATCACCTATTACTGCCTTTTTGAAAACCACAAAGGATGCCTAAGCTCCATATGGGGAACAGCCTTGATTCAATTGGAATGACCATCTTATAGTTCTGAAGGACAGATGTTGAAAAGCACTTTACTTTTAAGTAGAGAGATGGGAACTAGCTGTGGAATGTGAAATCCACCGTGATTCCAGATCTCTTCTTTGGTTGGCTCTGCTTGAGCTGATGATGTGGACTGATGACATTTTGTTTTTCATTCTTGAAGAGGATGATGACAACTAGGAGACGCTCCTGGATGCAGCAATTGCCTAAGGTCACACAGCTACTAAGTGTCAAATGTCTGAGGTTGGATTCGAATTATTGTCCTCCTGACTCCAAAGCCAGTGCTCTATCCACTGTACCATCTAAGCTTTAAAGGAAACTAGAAATTCTAAGAGACAGAGATGAGAGCATTATATATATGAGGGATAGGAGGTGAAATAGCCAGTGTGAAAACAAGCAAGAAATTCAGTTTGGCTGGACTGTAGGGAACATGAAGCAGGTGAGCCTGGAAAGACAGATGAGAATCAGGTTATGACGTCTTCTAAATGAAAGAGTTCACATTCCATTCTAGTGGTGGTAGAGAGGTGCTGAAATTTTTTAAGCTGGAGAGTATTTAGGAACATCACTTTGGTGGTTCTGTGGAAGATGGAGTGGAGAGAAAAGAGATTTGAGGCAAGGAGATTATTGAGGCTATTGCAATAGTTCAGTAGAGAGGTGAAAAAGGCCTGAACCAGGATGGTTGTAGTGAAGGTAGAAAACAGAAGGATTGAGGCAAGTTGTAGAGGTTGTATTAACATGATTTGGCAACTTATGGTCTGTTGTATCAGCAGACACAGCTGGGAGCAACTAAGAAAAGCTGGACTAAGGCATAAAAGGGGGTCAGGGTCAGGACTGGAGATATAGATTTGGTAGTAACTTATAAAGATTTAATATTGTTAATATTGGAAGAGTTAATGTTGAAAGATATGATAATATCTAAGCTTACCTAAGGAAAAAACATAAACAGAAAAGAGTCAAGAGGGTTGAAAAATGAAGTCCTGGAGAAAGCCAACATTTATGAGGCATAAGGAACAAGAGGAGAAAGTGGAAGAAAGGAAGGATTATGTAGTGGAGATTCACTTTCAGATGCAATCTGTTATTTGTTTAGGAACATGTTCATGATGTCAAGTTCAGCACTAAAAGGAAAATGTGAAAAAAAAAAATTTGACTATTCATAGAAACAAAGGAAGGAGACTGTTTCACAAATGGGAGAGGTAATCAATAGAGGCAAATGCTACAGAGAAAATGATGTTAAAAGAAAAAGCTAATGGAGTTGAATATTACCTGGTTCCAAAGACCTTTTGAGAGAGTACTTCTAATATTGTTAAAGTCAATCAGAATGAATAGTGAGCTGATGGTAAGGTCATGCAAACAGTGTATACAATCTTCTTCCTAGAAAAGTTTGGTAGTAAAGGAAAGGAGGCAGCATGCTAGTTAGCTTGAGAAGGTGGTAGGACTTTTAGATATGGTCTGTGAAAAGGGGACACTATAGATTTTATTCAGATGTAATACTGCATGGCCCTCCTGTGTTGGGCCTGGGATCTACATCACTGGAAGGAACTCCTAAATCCCTGATGTTACAGAGCCACTGGAATGCATGCCATATATAATGCTCACTAGAGTTGGATGTTTTTGTTTGTGTTATTGCCTGCCCTCCCACCCACCTCTTGGCCTAAGCTTGTCTTTTCCTCATTTTCTGTCTCTCAGAATTCCTGGCTTTTCCTGGGACCCGCCATCGCTAGTCTCTATCTTGTGTTTCTGTAGTCTCCTCTACTGGAATGTCAGCTCCTCAAAGGCAGAGGCTATTTTGATCTTCTCTTTGTATTCTCATTTGTTGGCACAGTCCCTGGTACACAGTAAATATTTAAGAAATGCTGGCTGGTTGATTGCCTGCTTGGAATCCCTTCTTTCTATCCTCCAAAGCCCAGCTCACAATCCCCCATCTTACCTGATTATGTGTCCCAAAGTGTCTTCTTCCTTTGAATACCTAAATTGCTTATTATATAAACCATTTACTCAGTACACAACATAAATTTCTTTGTATTGTTAACAGTCTTAGTGTATGTTTTACTTACCCATAAAGATTTGTTCACTCCTTGATGATGCTCTCATTACCCCACAGAACCCATTCCCAGTGTCACTCACATATAGACATATATACATATGTGCATATATTCAATATAACTGAAAAACTGAACTGAAAAATCTGAAAATTATTGAATCAGATTCTAGAAACAAAATTTTAAAGCATCAGATAGGAAGAGTCAGGGTCCTCTGATCACTTCTAATCACCAATTACTGCCCCACATTTAATTTTAAGAATTGGTCATTACATCAGTGTAGGCATCCTCTTCACCAATGTCTATCAACAACTCTTCCACATGTTGGTATTCTGGTTCACAAAAGTTACTACAAACAAAAAAAAAAAGAAAAAATACATCATCCTCTGGCCAATCTGCTGATTAGGTGAGTGCTTGCCCAACAGACAACAGGCCACATCAGGACTTATCCTTGAAGCTTCTGGCTTGGGTAGAAGACCTGTCACTCCCACAGGTTCAAGAAACTCATGTCTTCTCCAAGTCAAAAGAAGGCATCAAGAGACTTTAGTGAATGCTTCCCTATACATTAAATTAAAAACAAACACAAAAAAACTTTTATTGAGGTATGAGATGAAATTTTTTTTAAATATAAGATTTTTGTTAATTTGTGAAAACTCCCTTTCCTCTTGATAAAAGCATCAAGGGAGGCATGTGTTACAGTGGAAAGAGAACCAGTCCTAGAGCTGGAGGACCTAGGATCAAGTCCGCCTTTGACACTTGCTACCCTAGGCAAATCAGCTAATCACCCTGGATCTCAGTTTCTTCATCTATAAAATGAAGGGGCTGGACTAAATGGCTTCTGAGGTCACTTCCAGCTCTTGATCTAGAATTCTATTATCAAAGGGAGGGATTAGATTTGTAAAGATTATCCTCAAGTAGCAAAATTAGAAGTAATAAGTGGACACCATAAGTAAACTTTGCTTTTTAAAGCCTAAGGTAAGTCCTTCTCTGGCCCTGGGAAGTCCCTGCCTCTCAAAGTGCCTAGTTATGTTTCTGCAAACACTTCAAGGAACTGCCCAAACAAGCCAGAGAGACAGCTATCAAGGAAAGAGAGAGAGAGTACAGTAACTCTCAGGGGCACAAATGACCCTCTCACTTAAAGTTATGTCTGTTTTGGTAAGATAGGACACATCCAAGTCCCCTAATATATGAACTGAAGGAGGTACAAGACCTAGGCCAGGGATGAAAAGGCAGCATGATAATTCCATTTACAAGTAGAATCACAGTGTTAACAGGTTTGGGGGTTCCTCCCTTATTAAAATGACTAAAGAATCAAGGGCAAAAGAATCGATTAGTTCTTATCATTTAAAAAAAAGATCTGGAGGTTTTAAAGAATTATAATTTCTTCAAACAAGTTCACCACAAGTGTTACATAACTACAATGGGAATGAACAGTATATTGTGGCAGTCAAAAAAACTTCATAATCTTGGGGCTATATTAAGAGGCAGTAAATCAAGGGGCGGCTAGGTGGCGCAGTGGACAAAGCACCAGCCCTGAAGTCAGGAGTACCTGGGTTCAAATCCGGTCTCAGACACTTAATAATTACCTAGCTGTGTGGCCTTGGGCAAGCCACTTAACCCCGTTTGCCTTGCAAAAAACCTAAAAAAAAAAAAAGAGGCAGTGAGTCTTGCTGCACACTCTGATCTGGTTGAATTATACCTATTTTACGGGAGCAAGATTGTGGTCAAACTGGAATCTGTCAAGTAGAAGGCATCAAGGATGCCGAGAGGACTGAAAACCATGCCATATGAAGAATGATCGAACGAACTGGGGATGTTTAAGTTAGAATAGAGGGATACAAAGAAAGGAAAGGAAAAGACCCTATGTGTACAAAAATGTTGATAGAAGTCATTTTTTGTGGTAGAGGTTAAGAATTGGAAATTGAGGGGATGCCCACGTTTGGGAAATTGACCAAGTTGTGGCATAGGATTGAGGTAGGAGACCATGGGACTATAATAAATGATCAAGGGGACGGTTTTAGGAAAACTTGAGCAGACCTGAATGAACTGATGCAGTGAAGTGAGCAAAACAAGAACAATTTCTATAATAATGATGTTATTATAAATAAAAAATTAAAAAATAATGATGTTATTATAAAGATCATCATCTGTGAAAAACCTAGAAACTCTGATCAATGAAATGATCCATTATACTCCAAAGGTCTCATGAGATAAAATGCTTTCTACCTCCAGACAGTGAACTAATGTACCCATAGTGCAAAAAGAAGCATTTTTCTTTAATCAAAACATGATTAATGAAAAAATGTTTTGTGACTGTATCTGTATAATGAGTATATTTCTCACTTTCTCAATTGGTGGGGGAGGGGAGAGAGAAGGAAAAGAATGTGGAACTGAAAATAAAAATTAATTTAAGGAAAAAATAAGGAAATATATATATATATATATATATATATATATGAACTGATCCCATTGGTGACCCTACAACCCTGGAAAATATGCTATAACCATTCTCCAAGATTGCATTTTATGTGGGAGGAAATCAAATTAACCCAAAGTCTAGAACCTGATTCACAGTAGAATGTCACCTTACTTGAGTAGAATAAATACAATTCTTTAAAAACAAAAAAAAAGGAATATTTAGAAAAGAATATGACAACTGTCTCCAAGTATTGAAAAAAACTATCATCTGGAAATCTTCATACCAGATTAATGTTTTGGGGTTTTTTTTTTTTGACAGATTTATAAATTGGTAGATTAAAGGTGATGAAATAGACTTAGACCTCAGCAAAGTATGTCCTTCCTGCTACTTTGGAGGTATGGGAAAAGATGCTGGGGGAGGGGTTAATTGAGTTGGATAATGAATTCCAATCTTATTGATCTGGAACAAGCTGACTAGTCAAAGTGAATGTATAGCACATCTTGAATTTTTAGTACCCACTTTGCCTTAGGCCTAAAATGTGTCTCCTCTACTCTGCTCCTATCTGCCACACATTTTAAATGCTAGACCACTTTAAGCATCTACTGTGATTATTCTGATGGGAAAATACAGTTTAAAACTATGAGAAATAATAACCTATTAGAAGGGGCAGCTAGGTGGCACAGTGGATAGAGCACTGGTCCTGGAGTCAGGAGTACCTGAGTTCAAATCCGGCCTCGGACACTTAATAATTACCTAGCTGTGTGGCCTTGGACAAGCCACTTAGCCCCATTTGCCTTGCAAAAACCTAAAAACATAAAATGAAATAATAACCTATTAGAAACTTGGTGAAAGATTATATACATGGAGTCAATAATCTGCAACGGCATTTGATATTGGGATCAAAGAATCTTAAAACTTTTGACAAAGTTTAGGCTTCTTGAAGTCTCTACTAGATACGAGTTAAGAGACTAACAGCTTATATGGAAAAGTGACAAAGATTGCTCCAACACACCTTTACTCCCTTAATCTTAGGCAAATCATTTAACAAGGAGCACCAAGATATAATGACTAAAATGTCAAACTTGAAGTCTGGAAGACTCAGATTTAAATTTGGTATCTGTCAATTAGGCAAATGGCATTTAATCTGTGGGACTTTAACCTCTCTGGGCCTCAGTAAAATAAGAGGGTTGTATTCCAATTAAGGTCACTTCCTAATCCCTATGAATTGTAATTAAGCCAATCTATACATAAGGATTATGTACCTAGTTCCCAGGCAGTATTATACACTATCATTGGTGGTTTTTTTAAAACCCTCTAAATTCTCAAATTACATGCCCATAAGTAAGAGATAAAGTGTCAGTGGCAACTGGCATAGTGGGAACTGACTTTGAAGCCAGGAAGACCTTTTTACAGGTCTGCCTCTGATATATACTAGTTCTGGCAAGTAAGTCACTGAACTTCTCAGTGCTCTCAGAAAATGCCAACATGGATTTGGTAGAGAGTATTTGCTAATCTGGGAGTTCCTTAACAATAGATAAGTCTCCCACTAAAGGAAAGGAGAGATGTCCCGTAAACCCTGACTCTTGTACTACTGATGGCTATTTCTAGAGAAAATTTTTTGTGACAAAGATTATATGGACTCTTTATTCTGTTTCAATTTGTCTGGCTACTCAGGAGGGAGTAATAATGCTCAATTCACCTCTGGACTATCCTTGAAGTAAACTTTCAGAGATATTTAAAAAGGCAAAAATAGTCTTGCTTGTCTCTGAGTTAAATAAAGAGGACACTGCTTCCATTTTGTTCCCTAAAAACAACAAAAAGAATCTTCCACTAAGAACAATTAGAATAGACCCAGAAATGGCACATTAACTTATGTGAGGGGATGAACATTAAGTTCAAGTTAAAGAGATTTAGGGGAAGGGCTTTGATAGGATCCAAGATGAGGAATGAGAATGTATGGTTTAGGGGGAAAGGGATTATTAGCTGGTAGGTAAAACCTGAAACTGATGGGACTAGAATGGGAGAGTGAATGGAGTGTGTTACCTCCTAGAAACAGAAAGAGTGACAGATCTGAAGTTAAGGGGATGAGATGACAACTCTGGTTAAAAGGAATAGGAATTTAGGTGACAATTCTAATGAGAAGGGACATTACTGTAGGGACAGCTCTTGGACAGAGGGGCCTAGGGATGTGATGAAAATTCTAGTCAAAAAAGAATGAAGATAAATATAAGAGATCTGAGCAAAGGGGATGGCATCCCTGATGGCAGATGATGGAATGAACACTTTGGAAGAGAGGTGACAAGAATGAGGTCCACCAGCTAATCAGTCTATCACTGTGCTCATGACAGCTATCAGCCTGTTGTTCAATTAGTTTTCTATTATTGCTTAGGTTACCGCGTAGAATCAGTCCACCCCTGTGTCTATCACCACCAGTCATCCCACAGACGACACCATGGCTGCTGGTCCGTCAACTGCTCTTCCACGTCAAGCGATCTACTCCTCTGTTTCTATCAGCACGCGCCGATGCTCCCGGCTCCCACAATGAGTGTCTCGGTAGCTGTTTACATCACATATCCTGATCAATATGAACGGTCGCCGTCAGCCTACTGCCATTCGCCAGTGCTCTGGATCAGGCTCGGCAGCCCCGAGAAGCTTCTATCAGCGTGCTTGCCAGCGTACCTCAGACTAGCTCCTAGAGTCTTACGTCTGCGCGATAAAGATGAATGGGCTGCCACCGGTGGATCGCGAGGCCCCAGTATTTGATATCAATTATAAGCACGTGCCAGTATTCTAATCTACGGCGATCACGAGGAGCTCGTCCCTGCCGGACTACAACAAGGCTCCGAGGCTGCATCGTCCATGAGAAAGCCGTCCGTCTAGGCCCGCGGCCGGCGCGTGCCACGGTCCGCCAGGACGAGCTCACCGGGTGGCGGCCCGGCCGGCGGGCGTCCCCACCACTCATCGATAGGCTCCCGATAAGGGGGTTTCCCTGCCCACCTGTCACTCCCCATGCTCCCCCGCGGGGAGGGCTGTCTCCCCTCGCGTCAGGGGGTCCCCGGCGCCGCGGCCCCGGTCCTCCTCGGGCCACCGTTCCGCCGTCCGCCGTCCGGCCCGCGGGGCCCGTGGCCGCTCCCGGCCGGCCCACCCGCCGCCCAGCCCGCGGCCGCCGGCTCCCCGCCTCCCCCCGGCCCTGCCCGGGGCCGCTCACCGCAGCCCCCGCCGCCTCCGTCCCGGGCCTCGCTGGCGCCGCCGCTCCGCGTCCTCGTCCGAAGGCGGGAGGCGGCGGGCCCACGTGCTGCGGCCACCCCGCCCCCCGCCCCCCGCGGCTCCGGGCGCGGCCCCTCCCCCACGCCAGGCCTCGAGGGGCCGGGCCCGGCCGGCGGCCCAGAGGGCGGAGGCGCGCGGGAGGGCGGCGCGGGCCCGGGCCCCCCACTCACCGGCGGGCTGACGGGAGCTCCATGGGCGCGGCGGCGGCGGCGGTGGCAGCGGCGCCGCCTCCTCCTGCGCCTCCTCCGCCTCCGCCTCCTCTCCGCGAGCACAAAGCCAGGCCCGCCGCCCCGCCCCCCGCCCTGCGGCACCTGTGCGCACGCGCGGCGCCGGGAGGCCCCAGCCCGGCGGGCGGGGCGCGAGGCGGGGCGGCGGCTGTCCCGCGGCGGGCCGGCGGTCGGGGCGCCCGGACCGGGAGCCCCCCCCCGCCGCGCAGGCGCAGCGAGCTCCCGGGCGGATGGCGGCGGGCCGAGCCGGGACCCACCACGGCGCATGCGTCGGATGGGCGGGGGGAGGGGGCCGAGGGCCGGCCGGGCCCGGGCCCGGGGCCCCGTCGCGGCCCCCTCGGAGCGGAGCCCGGGTGGCGGCGGCCTCCCCCGCACAGGGGGACGCGCGGCCCAAGCCCTCCCGGCCGCCGCCGCCGCCGCCGCCGGCCCTCCCGGCGCTCACGTCTAGCGGCCAACGCGCGCCGAGCGCCCCGACGCCCGGGCCTGGGGCCCGGCCCCGCTGGGGGGGCGGGGCGGGGCCTCTCGGACTCCCTCCCTCCCTCCCTCCCTCCCTCCCGGGGAGCCCACCACGACCCCGCCAAGGGGGGGCGCCCCGCCGGCTCCGGGCGCAGATCCGGGGGGCCCGGGCGCTTGGCCTTGCCAGTCCGCAGCGGCCCCCATGCCACAGTGTGTGCCAGGGCACGGAGCGGCCGGCTGCCAGGATGGTGATGGAGATGGTGGTGAGGATGGTGATGAGGGCGGCGGCGGCGGCGAGGGCGATGCGGCTCCGCATCCCGGGCCTCCCTGCCCGGCCCCACCGCCCCCTGCCCCGGGCCCCTGCCCCGGGCGGAAGGCCTGCCGCCCGGCTTTCTACACCTGCCTGACCCCCTCCTCACCAAGAGCATTTACAGAACATCTCTCCAGCTCTTCCCCAGAAGCAAGAATTGACCACAGGCCTCTGCCTACACCAGGTGAGAAGGCAGCTTGTTTTGCAGGCAAATAATGAAGATTTAGTGTTTTATTATCACTAAAATACTGTGCTAGGAAAAACAAAACAAAGATTTATAAAAAAGGACACTTTATTATACCTTTTATCTGGTAGGATGTCAGTGCTCTTTAAAATCCTACTATTCAAGTACAAATGTTTATGTTTACAAAGTATTTACAATTTCAACCTTGTTCCTGTATGTTTTAAAACACAACAGCTAACCGGTTACAGTGTTGTTTTGAAGCCAGCATTTTTATTTATTAAAAGAAAAACCATTCCCCCTCGAGGCACAACATCTGAACAGCACTGGATGCAGGCAATGTGCTTCCCCACTGAATGTTTTACAACACTGTCTAACCTGAATGAAAACAAATGTCTCTTAGAGAATAGCTGGGTAACTGGTTTCAATGGTGGCCGAAGTACAATCTCACAACGATTTTGCTGCTGTGTTCCCAAATTCACCCTTGAATCATTATATTGCAATAAGAGGGCCTGATTTGCATGGTAATACAGAATTTTTGCTAACAGTAACAGTCTGAAACTTCCTAGACAACTTTGCTGAACCCAACTTCATTATTGTCTTAAAAACAGAAAGCTTGGCCTTTCAAACCTGAAGCTGCGGAACTGGATGAGTCAGAACACTGGGGATGGAGTGTAAGTACTCAAAGGACTGCATGGACGTAACCTTTCCTTGCTCTCTCCTCTTAGACGTGTATGCTCATGAGCTTGTCAAGTCAACTTCTGTGTTATTAGGATTACTGACATTTAACTAAAATCTCCTTGCCAAGAATCTGGGGACAATCAGATTCCTGTTCACCAGTAGTGACAGGGGCAAGAATTACATACAGCAATTATAAAAACACGACTATTTAAACTTTTAAAAGCTTTTCTGCAATTGGCTCTAAGTTGTCTACCCAGACTGCTATAGGATAATAGGGGGCTTTTTATTCGAACAATTAATTACCTTTTGGGAATTACTGAGCATTTCTAAAATTAAATGCATTTAAATTCTATCATCATTTTAAAAGGTTCACTTTGAAGATCTAAAGAAAAAAACTAGCAGGGTGGGAAAATGGAAATAAGTATGGACAATTCCTATACATTTTAATTCTGCAAGTTTAGAATACTTGTAATATTTGAAACTGTCATACTGAAAAAGCAGCATGCACAATGACATTTTCATTTCAAGTAATTCTGTATGAACAATTCACTTGAAAATCAAAATTTTTACAAATTATGAAATCCCATAAAAGTAGTGAGTTGTTTAAGTACTCCAGCCTTTTTCAAACAACTTCAATTTTAGGATTCTTAAACGTATGCTCTTTACTATCTTTCTAACCTACTTACTTAGAGCTAGAAAAGAGTTTGATTACGTCCAAATAATTCTGCAGGATGCTAGCTTTTTTTAATTGAAAAGTGGATTAATTTCTTTGACAAATTACTTAAAATAAGAAAACTTAAAAAATGCATTTACAGAGGAAAAATAGATTTTTCAATAAAAAAAAATTTAACTTTTGAATGTTATAAGACATAAAACTGGCATTTGTTAAAGAAAAAAAGTATACCCTTAACCTTTCTCTGGATGTAAAGGTACTATTTAGGCTTTTTCCCTTTGCATACTAAAAATATGGCAAGAGATATGTTTGTAAAATGCCATCATCAACCAGCATAGCCATTTAACATTCCATCCACTGCCTTCCCTTATTTAAAACAAACATCATCAACAAAAAACCCTGCAACAGGAATCTTCCCTTTTTTTTCCTTCAATTATCATACAGCTCCACAAGTAGTAGCTGGTTAAGGTTCTCCCCTTTACTAGGCTGAACCAAGATTTGCTCAAGTAGAAACCCTGGAAAATGAAAATGCATGACTGCCCAGAATATCCTCCTTGATAAGACTAGCATAGTTTGGTTTTTTTCAATGTATTAAAAATTTGTACACATTTACAATGCATAGATCACTTGATCTATTTCTGGACCCTAAGATGCTCCATCTACATATGAACATATGTGAATATAGAATGCTTCCCAGCTTCCCCACAGCCTGAACATCAGAATGTTCTTGCTGTGTCCACTCTCATCTCTCTATTTAGCTCTTCATCTACATAAACTGAGATTCAGGTCACCATGGAGTATAATAAAGCAATAAAACAGGGGGTACCTATGACACTTGAGTTCTAACTAATCCAAGACCTCAGAGTCCCATCACTTCTCTGAACCAATCTAAAGCAGCCCAATGCATATGAAATAAGCCAATAGACAAAATACAGGGAATGCGCCTAAAATGTGCTTTGATGAATAGCATTACCAAACATTTCCTTTAAAAGTATGAAAACAAATCACTTTTAGAAAGCACAGAACACAATGGCTACTCTTTGGAATGAAAACTCAATTATAGGTGACTGACTCTAGCTGTTCCCTCCACTAAAAGGACCATGGTTTGTCTTTTCTGGATAAGGTGGAAGAATTAATTTAAAGTCTTATCTAGAATTTTTTTAAGTTTAAAAAAAAAGACTTCCGATTTTAGGACCCACTGCACAAACCAATTAGCACAAATGTAATGTGCAAAATATTGTATTACTACAAAGAAATTCTACTAAGTGGCTATCAAAACCCAGTACTAGTGCTCTGGAGAAAACACTGCCATGAATGAAGAAGGAGAGTACTGATCACCATGGTCATTATTTCCATTAGTTATACAGTACAGAGAAGCTTTCAGGAAGGATCACTTTTCTGTAAGAGAAGGATACACTTTAATAAAATAATTACACTACTTTGTTTTGACAAGAATTTTCCAAAGGTCAGGTGTTTTGGTGTGAAATGTTTCCAAGATTCAGAAATAAATAAAATGTCCTCTATAAAGACAGTGGTTTTCTGCCTTAAGCCCAGGAAATAGAAAGGGTATGCCTATTTTGCAGCTGGAGCTTGACCAAAGAAAACGAATATCCCCACTTTCCCCATGCTTGGCTCAACTAGGCTTGTTAGCTGTCTTTAACCTGACAGTCGACATTCTCATTTGTAACTTAGCCTGCTGACTCTGGCCATCAGAGCTGGCTGGCCCCTGGGCGGGGTTGGGTACACCTGGGGCCTGAAGCTGCGTGGAGGCTGTTGTCACCACCTGCTGTTGGAGGAGTTTCTGCTGAACCACCTGAGCTGTTGCAGTCACTGCAGGGATCATTTGGACCTGCTGACCTGCAGTTGTTGCTTGAGAGAGTGTCACGGTCTGTGGTGACGCCTAGCCCAGAGAAAAGAAAAGACAAGCTAACTGAAAAATCTCACATATGTTATGAATATGCTACAACAGAAACAAAACCAAAAAAGGGGTGTGGCTAGGGCCTTTGGGAGGAAGAACTAATGAGAAGCTTCTTTGAAAACTCTTAATTCTTAGATGTAGAAGTAGAAGGAGCCTCAGGCATGCCTTCATGGTACGGATGAGGAAACTGAGTCCCAGAGTGGGGAACGTCTTGTCGAAGGTTGCACAGGGAGGAAGTGGCAGGGCTGGGTCTATCTCCCTAGGAACCAATGACTTCCAACCCTGTGTCCTTTCGACTGTGCCACACTGGCTCACTCCATGGATGAATTTGTGAAACCATAAAACTTCAAATTAAGGCTATACATGTTTTCTATTTCCTCCACCCCCTTCTCCAGTAATTTATCAGTTTTTAGGGGCAGGGACTCTTCCAATTTTGTCTTAAGATCTCTAGAACCTAGTACAGGGTCTTGCACATAGTAGATGATTAAAAAGTTTTTGTTAATGAATTCATTTAAAGTGAGGCCTTCAGCTTCCAGCAAGATGTAAATGAGAAAAAAATAAAATCCCTGCTTTCATATAGTCCCCAGGTAGTCTGAATGGCTATAATTGCCATTGTATAACACTAAAGCAAAATGAAAGAATACATATTATCAAGACTTTACGTCCTTGAGAAAAAGATAAAGACCTCATCCAGGAAATGAACACATGGTCTACTTCTGCAGAGTTTAAGATGCTTTCGCTTGCCTGCGTCTGTGCTAGGACTTAATCTTAAGAGCAATAGAGCAATTTTTGTCAGAAATTGTTTTTTTAAAGAGATACTGTGGCACAGCTGTCAGTCACGGAGTTGAGATTCACCCCAAAGGCAATGGAAGGCCCCAGCAGGGGCAAGCAGCCTGCAACAGAGCACATGTAAGCTGTGATGGAGAAATGGTGGAAAGGATGTAATCAAAGAAATGTATGTGTGAGAAAGAAACTGGGCCAATCCCTGTGATGGGGGGAAAGGATAACCAAGGGGCAGCCTGTATGCTCCCTTGGCATCCTGGCCACATCAAGAGGAAGGGAAAAAGGCCATCTGTTCACTGAGTGAACAGGATGGGCAGGCACAATGGGGTGGCAATCTGTATCCCTGGAGAGAATACCCACAACTGGTTAAGTCAACAAGCTCTCTGAGTATAGAAAACATGGGCCCTACTTTTTTGGTTAAGACTCCATTTTCATGAGGAGCCAAAAAAAGATGATCATGTAACAGAACACAGATTATTCTGGACTTCATAAAAAAGACTGAAAAATAAGTCTAAGCTACATACACGCCAAAAAAAAAATGCCACGTGTTATCAATATTCAAGCTGTTTTCCAATCTTACCTGCTGAGAAGCAGAGGCCACTTGCTGAATACTGGCCACAGCTGTTTGCTGTTGAACTACTTGAGGAAGCTTTGCAACCTTCAATATAAAAAAGTCTGATTACAAGAAATTCACAGACACTGTATCACTAACTAGTATCCTTTCCTTCATCCTCAATTATTTTTGTTCAAAAATAATTATCATCAACAAGGTTCAATTTATATTTCCTTGCGACCTGAATCTTCAACAACTGTTAATTCATCATAACCTAAAGTTGAAAAAAATATATAGTCTAGATTTCCTAGTTTTGCAGATTGTACATATATCCAAAATTACTACTCTGGAAAGATCCAGATCAACTACTGCACCTGGAATGGTAATAGATACTCACTTGTATCTGGGTTTGCACTTGCTGGGTCCCTGCTAATTTCTGAGCCTGGGAAATAGGTGTAGTAAGAAATTGGGTTTTAATTGCTGGCTGGGTAGCATAGGTTACTTTCTGTTGTTGGCCTTGGGCAGTTATCTGTTGTGCAGTTATCTGAAAGAAAGACATGATTCTAAACAACACCAATTAAGATTTGATTTAAAAAACAAAAACACTCACCAGCTATAAAGAAAACAGTCGATTTAAATTAAAAATTAACTTTAAAGGGATTATCATTTTTAGATTACCTCTTCCTTTAAGGATTTGCGATTTCATCAACATAAGCAACATAAGATCCACTATCTCAGATCATGACCCCTCTACAAGTTGAAAGACAGCTACCAAGCATTGATGTAGACCAAAAAAAAAAAAAAACTATCATTCATCCAATCTAGTGATAAGTTCCCCCCTTGACAAACACTTGAAAGACCACATGCAGTCTACCATCTGGTCTATATGTAAAAGCTTTTCAGATCTGCCAAAGCTTTTTGAAAGTAAAAAAATAAAAGAATTTTCTTTTTTGGTTTGGAAGAGTAGCCTCAACTATAAAATCCATGTGAAGGACACAAAACAACTGTACTTTTGTTGTAGCCCTAGGGATACAGACCCAGAATAAGAGCTTGAGGATAAAAGGGAGAGAAGAACTAGTGCTCTTGATCTAATGTCAAAATACCTTTTGTGGTGCAGGAGTTTGACCCTGAGCCACCTGGGGCTGGATGGCTTTCTGCTGCTGAACAGCTTGCTGCTTGAGCTTCAGAAGCTGCTGGACATGCACAGGTTGTGCAACCACCGTTTGCCCTACAAATCACCAAACACTTTGTTAGACCAATCTGAGGACTATGTCTCCAACAGGGAAGCCTGTGGATGTTGAGCACCAAGGCCCACCACCTTCTGGAAGGATAGGCTTTTTGATGGATATTTATAAAGCTACCTTAAGGAAATTAAGCTCAAATATGTACCTATATTTTTAGTTACATTTTTAAAAAACTTTTGAAACTTCCTTGTTTCCAATTATCTGATTTCTGGCTCCCGATTTTTTTTTAGGTCCTGATTCAGACCTGTTATTTCATCAGTGAAAGGAATTCCACACATGAAACAGCTATCAATGTGGATCACCAAATCATCTGAAATTGAAGTTTTAGGGAATTGCCAGAAACATAAAGAAGTTAAGTGATTTACCCAGGAATGCACAGCCAGTGTGTGTTAAGAGGTAGGACCTAAACCCAAGTGTTGCCTTTTGGCAGACAGATTCTGCAAGGTCTGTCCTCTATCCATTATGCTACATACATATACTACATCAAACAAGATAATTATGAATAATTATACTTATTAAAGTTTCAAAAGTTCACATTGATATAATACAGCCAATAAAAATATTTTTTCAATATCCTATAAACTTGTTAACTACTCCCAACAACAAAAACAAAGACATGAAAACTAGAGAAGTGACCTCTTCCCAAAAATTATTACCCTTGGGAGAATTTTCAGAGAAATACCTGCTGTCTTCTGTGGCTGTCCAATAGCAACACTAATCCCAGCAACATTCATAGGAAGTGTTGTGACCCCAGCTGATGATACAACAGCTGCTGGAACAGATACAACTGGTGGTTTTGCCAAAGCCACTTGAGCAGTCTGAGTTGTCTGAGCTTGGATCTGCCCTTGAGCTTGTAACTGAGAAGTAGGAACACGAGTCTAAACAATAAGATATAACAGATTATTTAAGTTCATTATTATATCCTACCAAATAGTTTGTATACATATGAACACGATTATAGTAAAATTAACTTATGTCAACATTAACCTTGGATCAGAATTTAACTATATAAAAATGCCACACAGACTCAAAATTTTCAAGTAATCTTGAATGCCAGGCTAACAATCTTGGACCTTAATCAACAGTGACAAGACTTTGAAGGTTTGAAAGCAAGAAAATAACATGATAAGAGCTGTGATTAGTAAAATGAAACAGGCATAAAAAACATTAAAGATGGAAGTGATTCTGCATGCAGGAAGACAATAAACTAAGCTATTGCAATAATTCCCACCTGAGTAAGGATAGTAGGTACAAAAAGAAAGAGATGGATAAAAAAAAGTTAGAAACAAAAGATGAACAGAATCCAGTGATGGATTTAGAACTCTCCTTAACATCTGTTTGGGATCCCAAAGATGTCTGTTAGGTCTCCTCTAAAGCTCTTCCTTTCTATACCCACTGCCATATAAATCAAGGTCCTCTGTCTCCCATTGGAATTACTGATATAATCTACTCTCTAGTCTTCTTACATCAAACTCTCTGCTTTCATCCTTCTTGCTGAATCACTGTTAAGTTTAATCTTTTTTTTGAAAGATCAATATTCCTAAAAAGACAGCTTTTACTGCTGCCTTGCTTAAGATATTTGTGAAAGCACAGAACACTAAGATATTCGTTATATTAATAAAAATGAGAAATGATATAACTAAGTCAGGATCTTGAAAACTTGGCCTCCCTTTAATTTGACCTGTTTTCCTGGAATTAGTATCTCAGTCAATTTACTATAGGCCTGCTTTGTGTCAGCCAATGTGCTAGGGTCTGGGGATGTAATTGAAATGATCCCTGTTCTAAAGGGACTTTGGGTCATTTTATTAGGGGAGGAAATCTGCTCACATAAGGTCTCTGTGATTTACACCCACAAAGATAATAAATACAAAAGGAGGGAAGGGTACTAAAAATTGAGAAGAAGCATCAGGAAAGACATTTTGGCCTTTGAAGGAAGAGAGGAACTCTCTGAGGCAGGGGTAAAGAGGGAAGGAGTGAACTCCAAGCACTGATGAATGATATAACCAGGCCCAGAAAGAGGGCATCAAGTGCTTGTGACAAGAATAGAGATCAGCTTGACAGGACCACTGAGTGAGGATTAAGGTAGAATGAGGCTGAAAAGGGAGGTCTGGGCCAGGAGGTGAAGAGTTTTAAAAGACAAAAAGAAAATTTTATTTTTTATTCTAGAAGCAATAGGAAACCACTGGAATTTAATGAGTAAGGAATGACAAATAGTTACACTTAATGAAATCACTTTGACAAATGTATGTGATAGAGCAGAATTGGGAGAGATAATTGAAGTAGGGGGTATAATTAGGAAGTTGTTGGAACAGTACAGACCAAAGGTGACAAGGATCTGGACTAAGGCTGTAGCTATGTGAGAAAAAGAACAGTTCAGATGAAAGATATTGTAGAAGCAGAAATGGCAAAGTCTGCTAACTGACTGGGGCAGGGGGAGGGAGAGAGAAGGGAAGTATGTGAAGTAGAATAAAGGACTGAGGATAACACCAGCAGCACTCTGGAAACATGACAGTGCCAATTTCAAGAAAAGGGAGGTTTGGAAGAGGAGTAGATTGGGAAGAGAAAGAGAATGTGTTCAACTTTAGATATGTTGAGTTTGAGATGTCTCTGAGACATCCTGTTTGAAATGACTGAAATTCATGGGAGAGAATAGGGTTACGATAACCTAGTTACTAAGATGGTAACTGAAGTCCTCAAGAGCTTATAGAGAAGGTCATTGAGAGGGCAATCTAGAGAGAGAAGAGGGTCACCTCCACACATACACATAGGGACCTGATATGAATAATAATTCAGCAAAAGTAAAAAGGAATGGTCAGACAGTAAGGAAAACCAGACCAAAGCCAATGTACAAAAATCCAGAGTGAATGGTAAAATTTGGTAAGTGAAAAAAAACCCTCAAATCTGGCAATTATGAGAATAATGGTAATTGTGAAGAGTGACATTCAGTTGAGTGTTGTAGTTCCCAGACTGCAAAGGATGAGTAAAAAGAGAAGAAGCGGAAGCAATACAGATGGCTTTTTATAGGAATCCAAATGTGAAAGAGAGGAAAGATAAGATAGGACAATAACTTGAGGGGATAGAAGACAATCAGTTTCAGGAAGGGAACACTAAAACCCCAAGACTAGTCACTAGAAAGTGTTTGTTTTTTATGATAACCAAACTAAAAATGAGAATTTCTTTCTGGCCTTGAAGACTTAGATTCAAGTCTCATCTTCTCTGAATACACTGGCTGTGTAACTCTAAGAAAGTCACTTAACTTCTCATAGCTCTAGCCAACAGTCTAGTTCATGTTACAGATGCTGACTTACAGTAGTAGATAGTTTCCTCATCTAGGAATTCCTTAAGTCAATGAAATAATAGATTCAGTTCCATACTCTTTGTTTACAGTTGACCAAATTGAAAGAGGAAATGTTAGAATAAGTTATTGGTTTCAGAAAGATATTTTTCCAAAAGTGTGTGGAGATTAACACTTCTAGTGTTCTGTCAAGTTAATCAAAATTTCTATGTATATTTATTTTACTTTAATGCAGAATTTCATCATTTATTTCAAAGTTGTCTGGGATAAAAAGGTTACAAGATTAGCAGGGGGAATACTGCCTGTAAAACTTTTCTCCAAGAAAAACACTTTATTAATAAAATGTCTCTAAAAAAGCTAAAAGAAAGAGTCTGGATTATTTCCCCCACACACACAACTTCAAAGACTTACCCCTACCCTAAAGACTAAGATCCTAGTCCTGGCATTCAAATATCTCCCCAACTTTATGTCCCATTCTTCCTTCATGTTTGCCCCATGCACCACAGCCATTGATGACCTCTTCAGCACCATAACAAGGTGAGCCTCAGGTCCCAGTTCTTCTATCAACCCTTTCCAAATCACATCTACCCATCCATATTTACCTGTGCCTATGACTACATGCTGATCTCCCCAACATGAACCACATTAAATGAGAACTTACAAGACGAGCAACTTGGAGGTTGGCGACCGTTGTGCCCGTGAGAAGAGCTCCAGGCCTTGGGGCTGCTACTGCTGCCAGCTGTGGTGTCTGCTGTGGCTGCTGCTGCACTTGTACTTGGGCTGCCTGTGGCTGGGCCCCTGGCTGAGCCTGTGGCTGAGGCCCTGATTGTGGGGGCAGCTGGAGTTTCTGTTTCTGCATTTTGATCAGGTGTTCCTAAGAACAAATAAATTGTCTAAAATCATGCAAAATGTTTCCATTTTTAAAACTTACTCCAGGGGAAGCTAGGTGATGCAGTAGATAAAGCACCGGCCCTGGAATCAGGAGTACCTGGGTTCAAATCCGGTCTCAGACACTTAATAATTACCTAGCTGTGTGGCCTTGAGCAAACCACTTAACCCCATTTTCCTTACAAAAAAAAATAAAATAAAATAAAACTTACTCCCCTGGAAACTAAACTGATATGCTCTCATGAATAAATGAAGGCTTAATACCTAAAGAAAATGTAATCGTTAATATAACTAACCTGTTACATGGAAACACACACACATACATTGCTATATGGTTTTTAAAGTGCTTTAAATTTGTAATAAGGATTTAAGACCTTATTGGCATCCTTGGATTCGTAATTCAGAGTGAGAGGCACTGCTTCTGAACACAGAGCAACCACTCCAGAAAGTACAATGATAAACTTTACATAATGAAATAACAAAACAGATTCTGATTGATTAGCAAGTCTAGGATACGGAGAAATCAATATTCCCAGGTCTCAACAAAAAAAATAATTTGATTGTAGTTTCAGCAAACAAATCCAGAAATATATTTTCTTTAGAACTAAGCCTGCTCTCACTATTGATGGAGCTATGAAATTGTTCAACTATTCTGTAACTTGTAATAATGCTAAGAAAGTGACAAAAATGTTCATACACTTTGATTCTGAGATCTTACCACCTCAAGGAGCTCAGTGATGAATAAAGGCTCTCCATATAGCAAAGTACAGAACTTATTGTATTTATAAAGAATTGGAAACAAAAAAGACAACCATCATTTGGGAATTGCCTAAACTAGTTGTAGCACAGAATGTAATAAAATACTGTGTTTCTATAAGAAACTGATATAATTGTAGAAAAGTATGGGAAAACATACATGAAATGATGCAAACTGAAATCAACAGAATCAGGTACAGAAGAAGTCAACAATGTAAAAGGAAAGAACAACAACAAAACAATCAAACTAAAGGCTGAGCAATGATCATGACAAACCTTGGCCCCAGATAAGAGAACCTTCTATCTTTTTTTGCAAAAGATGCAAAGGCTATGGGTGTGGTATACTACTTAATGCCATTATTTGACTGAAATTTTAGTTTTTCCTAAACTTTTGTTTTTTTATTCTGTTACACATTTATTATAAAAATATGTTATACAAAATATTCTAGAAAGGGTAAGGAAAAAGATACATTGTGAAATGTAAGTGATGTAAAAACAAAAGATATCAAGAATTATTTAATGGAAAAGTTCTCAGGTCTGCCAAAGGAAGATGGGATGTAATCCCTTATCATCTCTGCTTACTGGCTTCCCTAGCTTTCTTTAAATCTTAACTCAAATCCTATTTTCTAAAGGAAACTTTCCCTAACTCCTCTTAATATTAGTGTCTTCCCACTATTAATAATTTCCTACTGATTCTGCACATAGTTTGCTTTTGTACATATTTGTTTGCATGTGGTCTCCCCCCCATTAGATTGTAAGCTCTGAGACTGTCTTTTGGCTGTTTTTGAATACCTTGCACTCAGCAACAGGGCAGGCACAACATAAGCATTTATACAGAAATGATTGCTTGGTTGATAAGGAATTCATGACTCTAAGCATCAAGACCTTCTAACCCTCAAGTCAGAATGAGTTCATCTCAGAGACATTACTTCAAAGAAAAGTTAAAAGGCCTAGGGACTAGGATGAAGTAGTTCTGTATATGGACATTCTCTTGTGAATAAAACTTGAAAAGCAAGAAAACCTAGGAATCTAAAACCTGTTGGTCTCTGGCTCAGAAAAATTCAACTTTGAAAAAATGTTCAACAAACTGTGGTCTATGTATGTTATGGAACACTATTGTTCTATTAGAAATCAAGAGGGATGGAATTTCAGAGAAGCCTGGAAAGACTTGCATGAACTGATGTTGAGTGAGATGAGCTGAACCAGGAGAACACTGTATACCTAACAGCAACATGGGGGTGACAATCAACCTTAATGGACTTGCTCATTCCATCAATGCAATAATCAGGGATAATTTTAGAGCACCAGCAATGGAGAATACCATCGGTACCCAGAGAAAGAACCGTGGAGTTTATTAAAGATTTTATTTATTTTGAGTTTTACAATTTTTTCCCCAGTCTTACTTCCCACCCCCCACAGAAGACAATTTGCCAGTCTTTACATTTTTTCCATGGTATATTATTGAGTGTAATGAGAGAGAAATCATATCCTTAAGGAAGAAACATAAAGTATAAGAGGTAGCAAGATCAGACAATAAGATATTAGGTCTTTTTTTTTCTAATTTAAAGGTAATAGTCCTTGGTCTTTGTTCAAACTCCACAGTTCTTTCTCTGGATACAAATGGTATTCTCCATCACAGATAGGTCCAAGTTGTCCCGGATTGTTTCACTGATAGAATGAGCGAGTCCATCAAAGTTGATCAATGCCACCATGTTGCTGAACCATGGAGTTTAAACAAAGACCAAAGTCTATTATCTTCAATTTTTTTTTAAAAAGTGTCTTATGTACTACATAATTTTGCTATCCCTAATATTTTATTTTCTCCTCAAGGATATGATTTCTCTCCCAACACATTCAATTTCAATCTATGTATAGCATGAAAAGAATGTAAATATTATCAGACTGCCTTCTGATGTGGGATGAAGGGAGGGAAGGGAGGGTAGAGAAAAAAATTAGAAACTACTATTGTATATAATTGGAAAAAAAAAAGAATGTTCAAGAATGGCCCTTCCTACCCAAAAATCTATTTCCTTACCAGTTTGCCCATGATTTCTGAAATTCTTCCCTTAGGAATATACTGCTTTAACTAAGGCACTGTCCTATATTCAAATAGAAGTTCCTTTGGTAGAGATAGTATATTAAGCTGTCACCAAAGTAATTCACATAATTATATGTGAAAATCTGATGAAAAGAGATCTTGACAGAGGGAAAAAAGATTAGATGGGAATTGGATCAAAGGTGGGAATCCAGAGTGGGCTAGGCAAATGTCCAAAAGGCCAAGAATAGGATAAAGATAATGGGCCTCAAAGAAGAAAAAGAAAGGGGAGGTAACCAGAAGTATACACCTGCTCCTTTTTTCATAAATCAGTCCATTCTCCAAAGCTCTTAGGATTTCACAACCTAATCTCTCCCCCGCCATCACACACAAGGGTACATGTGCGCATGCACATGCTTGCACACACACATACATACACACACACACACACACACACACACACAATATAGTATCTTTCTAGGAGTTTCTCATATCAAGACAAAAAAGAAATGGGTCAAAGTCCAAGAAGAAGAACTAGATCATCAAAGGATAGAGAGATTAAGAACAAATGAAAAGAAGAAGCTAAAAAACCCGGAGCAGCACTTCCAGAATCAGGAAATGGTAAGATACTATGAAAGTCCCACAAAAAACTAGATGAAGAATGTCAACACTTATATATATATATAAAAAATATTCTCATTTAAAGACAACATAAACTGACTTTACCCACATAAACAATGCTAAGTTTTGATGATGCAAAAAAAAAAAGATTTTGAATGATCCATGTATGGATCATACACTGCATTGGTTTTATATAAGTTGCCTAAAAAAAGTTCTCCCTCATTTCTTCTCAGAAGTACACTTCTCACCGGAGTTAGCTTTCCCACAGCTTTCATCTGAGCAGGGGACTGGGCCTGGCCCTGGATCTGTGGGACTTGCACCTGGGTTGTCTGCTGCTGCTGCTGCTGCTGCTGCTGCTGCTGCTGCTGCTGCTGTTGCTGCTGCTGCTGCTGCTGCTGCTGCTGCTGCTGCTGCTGCTGCTGCTGCTGCTGCTGTTGCTGCTGTCTGAGAAGCTGGAAATGTGCTGGGGTGATTGCTTTCCCAGGAAGCTGAACCCCTGTGGCTACAAAGACGTTTCTTTATTAAAGGGCTGCATCTTTCCACATCATCTTCAGATAACAAGTAAGAATTTTAAGAGTACAACTACCAAAAGATGAGGTAGAATCAACCTTTTACCTTGAGTCACCTGAGTCACTAAAGACCTGGTCTGTGCCTGCACGGGGGTTAGATTGGTGGTGACCACAGCAGAGGCTGTCACAGAAGTGACAGCACGCACCCCCTGGGTGGACGCTAGAGAGACCAGCTCAGTGGATGCAGCAGGAGTGGCGACTGTCCGGGGTTGTGCATGAACCACCTGAGCAGGAGAAGCACTGCCTGTAGTCTTTTAAAAAAAAAAAAAAAGCAGAAAGATACAAATGGCAATTCACCTTAGACAATCTGGAAGCTCTCTGAAACTCAAAAGGAATTTTCAAGGAAAAAATAAAAAGAAAATATGCAAATATGAACAAACTAGTACATGACATTCCAATTTTATAGCTGAAGTTTCTGATGAACTAATCAATCAACAATTTAAAATATGTCTGAGTGTATTCACACTCATATAATGCTTCATTTAAAAAAACTCCAAATCAACTATAGAAATAACTAATTTCCTTCACTAAAAAGAGATCACTCAAACTGATACTATAATACCTACCACCTTACTTCCATGTCTTCACCTGGGATATCTTTTTTTTTTCCCACTGAGCTTTAGGAAATTGTAATTACCCTCTAAATTTATCTTCATGGCTAACATAATAACTGCTTATATTATATTTAGCATTTTCACACATTAAGGACTGTCTTAATGATGAAATGTATGAACATTTTTTTCTTGCTTCTTGCCTTTCTTGCTCCCTGAAATGATCCCTTAGGTGGAAGTACTGGCCATGGTCTCAGAGGGCTCCTGCACAAGAGTGGTCCATAAATACTGTTCAACTCCGCAAGTACTTATATTAAGGGCCACTGTACACAAGGTAGTTTTCTTTCTGGAGCTCCTATCTTCACCTGGATCTTTTTACCACAGAGCAGAAAAATTAAGTAGGAACAACATTTTCAACAAAAGACATGTGCTGAATTGGGTCAATTCTCAGTAATTTTAGCATACGTTATATATGGTATATGCTGTTTTTTAACGGATACTTTGAAAATGCTTGGGACTATGGAATATTCTGGTAATAAAGTGTAATTTTACTGTTCCCTAGAAACTTCATTTTTATCTCCCTTCTAATAAGGTACTGACCCAAATGTTTCTCTCAAAATGTTGTCTTCTCAACCTCTCGTTAAACCTCAAGAATAGCTCAACGCACTGAGGATGTTTACCTCATTTCTTATATCTTGTGAGATTCAAAGAATTTTAAACTTCAATTTGTGCATGTGCTGGCCTGTGGGTGATTTGAGAATGAAGAGGGAAAGGGAAAAAGTTTTCTAAACAGTCCTGGTTAGAACTTGATGTGCACCTCCTACAACAAGCAACACAACTTTAAGGGAAAAGTCCATCTTAATTATCTTGCTAGCAGTTTCAAACTATATCAGTGTTTCAAAGGGTTCCCTCTTTTTGCATCACTTCATGTGATTCTCACAGCTATTCCTGGAGAAAAGAACAGCATTGCTAGTCGCATATTTAGAGATGAAGAAACTAAGGTTACAAAGTGATTTGCCAATAAGTGGTCATACTAGGCCTAGAATTTAAGATTAGGTAGTTCTCAATTTTTGACACTATATTATTCCAATGATTAATGAAAGGAACAATAGCTTCCATTCCTATCCAGAGGGTATCCAACAGAAGACTGCTCACCATCATTTCTCTATTAGTATAGCTCAGGGAGTCTCTTATTTATGACCAGAGAAGATACAAGGGCTGCTTCTTCACCCAGCAGGAAAAAGCCAAAGGACTTCAATAATATTTTAGAATCAACAAATTGAGAATTAACTCACTGTTAAATTTCCAGGTACAACTGGTGAAGCAATACGCTTGTTAATGGACTGAAAGGTGGCAGCAGGGACTCCAGCTATTGTGTTCACTATAACATTTCCGCTAACTGTACCTGAAAAGAAAATATGTGCTTAAGGATGTGAAATGGGATGCACTTTATTATTTCAAAGCTTTCTTAGTCTTCTTACCAGTTGGCATGCTTGTCCCAGTGGCTGATGTTTTAATTGTTCCAGCCTGTTTTAGAAAGAAGAGTTAAGTTATTTAAAATTTAAGTTATTATTTTGCAGCTGAAAAAATTCTAAGTTTTTCAAATACAAATAAAATGCCATAAGATGCATTTTTCATATGAATTTTCCACATTTGGCCAATGACTTGTGATAATGGTGATCTCATGTGGCTATATCACTGAATCTTTAGAATGGGGTTTGAGAACCACGTTTGTGTTCTAGTCTCCTCTGGCAATCAGTCCGGGGAGCCTAGGGATGGATCTCTGCCCAGGATTAGATAATTGGGGGGGGGGGTGTTATTTTCTTCCTAATCAAGTTCATAGATTCCCTGGAATCCATTCATGGATACTTTGGACCTAAGGAGTCCATGGAGCTCAGATTAAGAAATCTCACTCCAGAAGAATTATTTTGTCCATGTCAAACTAATGGTCACCTAAAAAAGTTACCTATCAGTTGTATTTAAGTGTACATGGATTAGGTAAGGTTCCCACTGCTCTGTTCTTTTCCCACCAATGAGTCAATTAGCCTTCAAATTCTTCAAGTTAAACATTTCAATCGACTCTACTAGAAATCTGCCAAAAATATTAATTAACACAACTACAGACTCAAGAATTGAAGAGATTAAACATGAAAAGGAAAGACAAGTCAAATATATCTCTCTTTTCTTTACCACATTTGTTCCTTGTAAGTTCAAATGTTTTTTTGACTGAAAAAAAAAAACTATACTGTCCTCAGACCAGAAATGTAATTTCTAGTAAATACTCATTACTACATAAAAACTACATGAATGTTCTACAGATTTCTCACTAATATTCCTGTATTTTGAGAACTTGACCCTGGTTGTGGCCCCACGCAAGTCTTTGTGACAGAGTTCACAGCACTAGATCAGTGAATTTCTTTTTTGCTACTAGATAAGATTCAAGAATCTTTGGAGGATCGATACTTTACCTCCATCTTTGCTTAATACTGAAAAACTTTAATCATTCCTAAGAAAAATACAGTATAATTTAAAACCCTTATTTAAAGAACTACATTCAACAGGCTACCCAGGTAACTTAAGTAGCAGGTTTATGGAGTGACTAAAGGTAACTGTATAAAAATGATTATCAGATTCCATCTGTTTCGGACAAGACAAAAATATCACTCTGAAGAGAAGAAAAAAACAACAATCCTGTTTTGACTGGAGAATGAGCCTCTTTTTGGTTTTCCATATTAAAGAAACAAGTTGCATAAAAGGATAGGAGACCACTTTGGGGACTGATTCTACCTTCACAACAACTATCTTTTTCTTCCACAACTCTTTCATTCATTACTCCAACTTAACACTTTTTTTGTTTTGTTTTTTGCAAGGCAAATGGGGTTAAGTGGCTTGCCCAAGGCCACACAGCTAGGTAGTTATTAAGCATCTGAGACCGGATTTGAACCCAGGTACTCCTGACTCCAAGGCCGGTGCTTTATCCACTATGCCACCTGACCACCCTAACAAACACTTTTTAAGCATTTACTATGTACTAGTCACCAAAGATACAAGGCAAAAAATGAAAAAATCCCTGCCTTCAAATCACTCTACTGGAGACATGTGTGTGTGTGTGTATATTTTATACACAAGAGGCCTCTACATAATAAACATAAGGTTATTTTTGTACTAGATTCAACTACACCTCACGAAGAAAGTACAGATGATTCAAAACAGGAAAGGTGATACCCAACTTGTATAGAAAGAAGTCAGGATTCTACATGGTGAAGGTGAGGACTAAAGACATTTCTCCCTATGCAAGGGAGACGGACTCTGTAAAAACACAGAAGTATGAGTGAGAAGAATGTCTGCAGAGATAGGTCATGGGATTAAATGGTGGCTTCCAGAACTTATTTTTCCAGGAGTGGTATGGTCAGACCTGAGTTTTAAAAATATTTGGGAGAGGAGAGAGGAATGAAGGCAAGAAGAAACATAAGGAGGCTACCACAATGATGTAGGCCAGTTTGAACCTACATGCTAACTGGTGGAGAAGAGTTGGGTCTCTCTATCTTTGAAGGGCTGAAGAGTTGGAATCAAAGATGAAGGGCAGATAAAGAAGAGTCAAGAATGAGCCCAGAAGGGGCGGCTAGGTGGCTTAGTGGATAAAGTACCGGCCTTGGAGTCAGGAGTACCTGGGTTCAAATCCGGTCTCAGACGCTTAATAATTACCTAGCTGTGTGGCCTTGGGCAAGCCACTTAACCCCATTTGCCTTGCAAAAACCTAAAAAAAAAAAAAAGAATGAGCCCAGAACTATGAACCAGAGTGGTTAGAGGAATGGTAGTACCCTTAATAGAAAAAGGGAAGTAGGGCAGGGGAGTTGAGTTTTATTTTGGATATGCCAAATATGGAACATCCAAGTGGAGAGGAATATAGTTCAGAAGCCAGATAAGAACTGAAAGCTATATAGCTCTGTGCCCTTCCCTTCACTTATATGACCCTTCCAAATTGAGACTGTCCAAATCTCACCCAAACTACAAGAGCTTCTTAATTAATTTCTCTGCCTCTTAGCCTATTCATTTTTCACTTAGTTGACAAACTAATATTCTTAAAGCACAGGTCTATCCTTGTCACTCCCCTATTCAATGAGTTCCAGGGTCCCCCCCTCATTCTAGGATTAAAAAAAAAGTCTCCTTTTCCTAATTTAAAGGCCTTTACAAACTGGTTCCACCTGTTTCCCACCTCCTACATCTGATGTTCTAAGTCAATTGACCTAATTTCTCTATGTCACAATATTATTCATCTCTCACTCTATGTCTTCGCTCAGCCCTCACTTCCACCTTTTGGACCTACCCACTCACTTTCAAAGATCAACTTAATGGTCAATCTTTGACAATCTTTTCTGATCCCCCACATTGGGGTGGGGGGGATTCCATGGTTAGAATTACTATGTATTTATTATGTAGCAGGCCAGTCAAAGGACTAGCCCTATGATTTTACAGATATGAGGAAATCCCAGGGGAGGAAATTCCCTCTACCAATGTAGATCAGTACCATTTCTGCATTTTTATAGTCTTATAGAGATATTTACATCAAAGAAAGGATAAGGCATCTGCCCCATATCACACAGTCAGTATGTGTCAGAAGAGGCATTAATCCCATATCTTCCTGGCTTCAAAGTCAACTACATCATGATATTTCTTGCTTACATATGTGTATATGGGTACATGTGTGTGAAATGTACGTATGTGTATAGTATAGAATTATCTCAATATATGTTGCTTCTCCTGTGGAGAAGCATCTTGAAGCTCCATTTTTGTCTTTGCAACCTCAATACTGAGTATGATGCTTGGTGCATGGAATTTATTGAATGTTTACTGTATTAAACCGAAGAACTAAAAAAAATGGCTCTTGAATTCAGAAGCTCTCTGTTAGTCTAGAACTTCAGTATTTTTCAGTCAGATATGTGCTTCCTACTTTTGATTCATCACTCCCATATTTGATATATAATTCATTAAAAAACAAAACAATTAAGCAGTGAGTTAAGTGCTAGGTAAGTCTTTGGAAAAAACAATAAAGCCAATTATTATCAATTTCTTTGTTCAAAAATATGATAAAAGGACTTTTACCAAAAAATTTTCCTCCATACAATGCGGTACTATTACTATGCTGTGACCATCAATTTTTTTCACTTAGGTTAAGACTACAAAGTTAGTTTTTGTTTTGTGATTTAGACATCAGAATGTTCACAATTTCACAAAAGCATCACCTCTTTTTTTTAGATCAGGTCAATTGGTTTGAACTATATGTT